>NC_045747.1:27236082-27236222 GCF_008692095.1 Etheostoma spectabile | reverse complement strand
GCAATTCAAAGTGCTTTACACAAAATCTGTTTAAAAAACAACAACAAAAATACAAAAAAAAGATAAAACACAAGTATAAACAGTTAAAAATAAGAACAGAAAGTAGAGTAGATTAGATGTGAACAGCTTTACTCCTGGCT
>NC_045747.1:27235578-27236072 GCF_008692095.1 Etheostoma spectabile | reverse complement strand
AAGTCCATCTGCTTTAAAAAAATGTCTGCGATCCCAAAAAATGTTCAAATTGTCAATGAACTGCAGAGAATGGACGGTACATTCAGTTGAAAGCCATTTGTTTAGTGCCAACAGTCGGCTGAATCTCTCATGCTCCTCTTCTCACTGGCGGTATAGGGCCACTGATAAACACATTTGCGTTTAGAGAGCTGAATGTTTTCAGCAGTTACCTAAGCTCCAGTTTCTGCAATTCAGACTGTTGCTTTACAACATCATGTGACCCTATTTGCAGTATAATGTTCTTCACAGTTGGGTGTTCTGCCACTATATCCGGGATTCTTTGGGTCAAATCAGACACCATGTCCTTGGGAAAACCGAGTATTTTGGTGTTTTAACTGTTTTTTTAGTTGTTTTACAATAGAGTCACCCACAATCAGGGTTTGACGCCCAGTTGTTTTTTACTTTTTGAATTGCTCTCAGTCCTCACCCTGCTGTGTGGCGATGAGACGCAATCC
>NC_045747.1:27235414-27235568 GCF_008692095.1 Etheostoma spectabile | reverse complement strand
TCAGATGGCTGTCCAGCGTCTTGCAACAGAGGAGCAAATCTGTTATCCAGTTGCACACCAGGGATTTTGTTGCTAATTTTCCCTTTTGCAGCTGTCCACGGCTGTGTCCTACTGGGTACAGGGGTTGAAGAGGCGCTCTGCCCGGATGATAATG
>NC_045747.1:27235221-27235404 GCF_008692095.1 Etheostoma spectabile | reverse complement strand
GGTCATATCACAAATCTCAGGGCGCTGTGCCCTGCCCGTTGGTCCTCCTCCCATTTCCCAGGAAAATGATTTATTCTTAGGCTTCGCACCAGAAGAGTTCCAGGGAGGACTACCACTTGTTGATTTATTACTCGTTTCACAGCCCTCCTGTTTCTTTGTAGTCTTGTTGGTGCTAATTAGCTG
>NC_045747.1:27234880-27235211 GCF_008692095.1 Etheostoma spectabile | reverse complement strand
TTAGCATGCTTTTGTCCATTGTTTTGGGTCCATGGTAAAGTGGTGTCATTTCCACACGGTTCGTTCACTTCCACGTTCACTTCTAATCGGTGAACCTTTGTTTCTAGAAGTGCAATCTTCTGAAGGAGTTTGTAGTAATCATCCACAGAGAAAGGAGGCATCTTGCTGCTAATTAGTTTTAGCTACAGTCACTGTAGGACAGGCTTGAGCTATTGGTAGGCCACTACCAATAGCTCACGCTCACGCATAAAAATGTTAAAATATGGCAATAGCCTACTATGTCTACCAAAAATGTATAGTCCGTTGATTTATAAGTATCCAAGAGCCGCTG
>NC_045747.1:27203241-27234799 GCF_008692095.1 Etheostoma spectabile | reverse complement strand
TGCACTGTAAGAAGCAGGAAGCAGGAAAACAGCGGTTCTCAACCTGGGGGTCGGGACCCCCAAGGGAGGTCGCAAGATCATTTCTGGCGGTCGCCAGATGGTTGAGGAGAATAAAATTAAATAACATTTTCTAGAATGTTTTTTTTTTTTTACATTACAGTGTGCATTTAGTACATTTCATGTGTTATATGCAAACCTTCTCCTCGAGGTCCTGGAACACAAAAAGGGGTCTAAGGGTGAGTCAGGGGGGAGACAAAAAGACGCAAGCGCATTAAACCACCACAGAGCCTGGAACACATTGGTCATGGCTAGGTGCTAGCTGCTAAAGCTAAAACTAAACTGTCATTAAAGCATTCACAAAAATTACTCAAAGTCTGCAGGGGGGAGGCAGGTAGAAACAGCTGGTTTGGACGAGATTACTTTTTGGGGCATTTTGAGGACAGCCAGACTTGAAATGGGAGAGAGAGAAGGAATGACATGTCGGAGTCAGACCCGCGACCGCTGCGTTGAGGAGTAAACCTCTGTAAATGGGCGCCAACCTCACTATTCTGGGTGGTCGCAACAAGAAAAGGTGGAGAACCACTATTCAATTCAATTTTATTTATATAGCGCTAAACAACAACAATTATCTTATTGCGCTTTTCATAAAAGAGCAGGTCTAGACCGTACTCTGTGATGGTATTTACAGAAACCCAACAATTCCCACCAAGAGCAAGCACTAGACTACTTTAAAAGACAAAAAAAAGATGTTAGATAAAATGCATCAGGTAAGATAAAGTTATATGTAGTGGAACATCGCCAAGCATCAAGCAAGGCGACGTACATATATTGCGGGAGACAAGAGACATAGTTAACTGAGCAGTTCCACACAAAAATAAGTGGTAGGCTACTACGACAAATTAATGACAAACTGACTTTCTGTACTTGCAAAATCCTCTTTTAAGCCCGTGGGGTCCACAGGAAGGGGAGGGACTTTGCCTCTCTAAATTTCCACAGAAACAAATCTGGTGTGAACTAAGGCCTGATCAAATCCATTCAAGTTTTGCAGGACATTAGGGAACTTTGAGATGCAAATGGCATTAACCAAGAGTAAAATGACAGTGCTGACATTTGAGGGAAAGGAGAGCCAGAAAGCCCAAGGTCTGTTTTCTGTTGGTCCACTTTTTGGTCCTCTTTAAGAGAAATGAGTATATTTGAAAAAGCACTTAGGTTGGTCAAAAAAATCCTTTTCAATTCTAATCTTTTCCACTCTGTAGTGCTCGGTGTCCTGTGGTTTGGGGATCCAGCGTAGGGAGCCATCGTGTTCCCAGTTGACAGCCATGGGGCACCAGGTGACGCTGGCCAGGGAGCTGTGCTCAGGGTTGGCCTCCCCTCCCCTCGTACGAACCTGCCGCATGATGGCCTGTCCCAGTAAGAACACACAAACACTCACACACATATTGAAATACCTTCATTTACTTTTTGTATGTTCACATTTGAAAAATAGAATATATAAATATAGAACTAAACAACTTCTGTCAGGGCCCCTGCGCTGTCATGTTACACAACCACCTGTAAGGAGCAAGTAGCATGTCATGTGTCATGTTTTCTTTCACAGAAGACGTTTCAACTCCTAGATTCATAAAAGAAAATAGCAAACCCAAAGTATACTACTGCAGTATGCATACACTGGTGCAGTGGTGGAATAATAACTAATGCACTAATGCGATTATTAATCGCGATAATGCATGTTAATGCAATTCACTATTTAACGGAAGATTGGAATCTTGGCAGCCGGTGTTTGCCCACGTCGTACTTTCCCGCTGAACATACGGCCGTGTGTGTGTGTGTGTGTGTGTGTGTGTGTGTGTGTGTGTGTGTGTGTGTGTGTGTGTGTGTGAGAGAGTGAGAGTGTAGGTGTGTTACATTAGGCTGCAGTGCTGTGGGTTGATGTCGCTCAGTATTCGAGCAGGTGAAAACACATGAAGTTGAATAAGATGTTTTTTTTTATTAATTTCCTGATCAAGGCTATAAAGCAGAAAGAACCATTAACAAAACCAAAATTAATGACAAAACGGATACTTTCACAAAAATAAAATAAATTGACATGACACGTCCTCCGGCATCTAGCTCTCCCAAACAACTGAAACGGCCAGTCGATAAAGATCTGAAGCGCATACAAAACACAACATACCAACACAAAATTACAATACAGGGGTGGCTCAGGCGAGTAGACAATAAAAGCTCAAAACAGCCAACACTAATACATTTATTAAGCTAAACATTTACAGAATATTTTTTACATGCTTCAGAGAAACATTTCACAAAGCTTCAAGATACCTTGACAGCAGATAAAATAAATACTCAGCATTCCCGGTCACTTCCGGTTACCCCAGAAGTCCTAGCAGTATGTTAACCCGCCGTGCATGGTCAACTTCCCTTTAAAACACAAAGAGAGCAGACGCCGGTAAGCCACAAAGACCTGTTACATACTGTTACCTTTTAAACTAAATAATAAGGCACGTAGTTAACCAAAACATATTTGATGCATGATTATTATCAATGGTATGTAGCTATAGCATGTAAATCTCTGAATGGCTAGGTTAACATGATTTGAAACACGTGATTAGTAACGGAACATGTTGACACACTATATAAACATAAAGGCAACCTTTAGACTCAGTCTTTTAGACTTTGTTTGAAATATGTTTCTATTTAAATCTGTGCATCCTTGATAGTGTAGTGCCTTTTAGAATGGATTACACTAAAGGAAAGAAACCTGATACTTAAAGATTTTTCTTTGTTAAAGTCTCTGCAAAAAGAAATACATTTAGCAGTTTGGCTTTACTTAGGGTCTCTGTCTCCATTTAGGGTCTGAAATGGTTCTATTATAATTTATATATCGTTATTGCAAGACGCTGCTGTGTATATTGCAATATGGATTTTAGGCCATATAGCCCATCCCGACTAGGTTTTTTTAACATTAATATGAATCATCCAGCCTGCCTGTGGTCCCCCAGTTGCTAGAAATGGGGATAGGTGTAAACCGAGCCCTGGGCACCCTGCTCTGCCTTTGAGAAAATGAAAGCTCAGATGGGCCAATCTAGAATATTGCTCCTTATGAGGTCTTAAGGGGCAAGGTTACCTCCTTTTTCCCTGCTTTGCCTGCCCAGAGAATTTGACCCACCCATGATAGTGAGAGACATCATGGCTTTCAAACGAGCAAAGTTAAAGTTGGTCAAGACCACACCCCCAGCCTCCACCTTGCAGGTCCATATAAAAGAGACTTCAGATACAGTATTAGGGGACCACTAATGTCTATATAAAAGAGACTTCAGATACAGTATAGGGGACCACTAAGGTCTATATAAAAGGACTTCAGATACAGTATTAGGGGACCACTAGGTCTATATAAAAGAGACTTCAGATACAGTATTAGGGGACCATAAGGTCTATATAAAAGAGACTTCAGATACAGTATTAGGGACCACTAAGGTCTATATAAAAGAGACTTCAGATACAGTATTAGGGGACCACTAATGTCATATAAAAGAGACTTCAGTACAGTATTAGGGACCACTAAGGTCTATATAAAGAGACTTCAGATACAGTATTAGGGGACCACTAAGGTCTATATAAAAGAGACTTCAGATACAGTTAGGGGACCACTAAGGTCTATATAAAAGGACTTCAGATACAGTATTAGGGGACCACTAAGGTCATATAAAAGAGACTTCAGATACATATAGGGGACCACTAAGGTCTATATAAAAGAGACTTCAGATACAGTATTAGGGGACCACTAAGGTCTATATAAAGAGACTTCAGATACAGATTAGGGGACCACTAAGGTATATAAAAGAGCTTCAGATACAGTATTGGGAACACTAAGGTCTATATAAAAGAGACTTCAGATACAGTATTTTGGGACCACTAAGGTTATATATAAGAGACTTCAGAAACAGTATTAGGGAACCACTAAGGTCTATATAAAATATTTTTCTGTAAGAAGATTTTGTTCTAGGTCTTAAATAATTTTAAACAGGTCTTAATTTTCCTACGTCCAGGGCGGCCTCTAGCTCACCCAGTAAGATCATGCCCTCCATGATATCCTGAATCCTGCAGCGGCCCGGGTTTGAATCCGACCTGCAGCTCTTTGCTGCGTGTTGTCCCCCATCTCACTCCCCCTTTCCTGTGTATCCACTGTCACTAATAAATGGAAAAAGCCTAAAAAAATCATCTTAAAAATATATATTTACTACATCCATGTAACGCTACCTCTACTGTCATTAAATTGTTTTTTTTATTTTGTGGTGTTTTCTGTGGTGTTAGAATTTCGCTGTATTAAGACTATAAATGAAACCAACATGCAACTTAAATTGCAGCCAATCAGCTTTGGAGTGATTGGTGCGAGTCTCTTTCCGATTGTACCCCAGACATAACATGTATGTATGCTTTTTTCTATAGTTCAACAATTCATCTAACTTGTGTTCAGTAATTTGTTCATTTGCAAAAAAAGTTTTTTTAAATACTGTTTTGGTTTTTAGATGTTGTAATATGGGTCTTGTATTTCATTGATAATGGTCTTTAAAAGTTCTTGAAAAAGCAGTAAATTTGAGTTGTTGAAACTGGCAGAAACGTTGTACAAGTGGGAATGCAATTCCTCTATCTGCACATTCATATTCACTGAGTGCATGTGGAGAAAAAAAATGAACACAGCGTTGTTCCAACATACAGAGAGACACTGTTTAAACAGATTCTGTAATTCTGTGAGTCCCTGTACCTCTCCTTAGCTGGGAAACAGAGTGTAAAACACACGATTGAATGCCTTACAATGCCCTGGTGACTCAGACTCCCCCGTGAGTCTAAGTGTTTTTTATAGAATGTTCTCTGCAGCTGCCGCTCTCTCTCTCCACAACTACTATTTGTTAATTGGGAATAAGTTCAAGGCTCGGTCATTGGGAGAGTTAAAACGCTATTAAGCTTAATCAGAAGTACTTGCCAAATATCTTTGGAAACCCCCTCTGCATACACATTTCTGACATGGGATTGGAGGGGGTGGCTGTATCAGACCATTTCTGTAATTTTACAAATAAGACATTCCAACATTCACACCCACTTCACACAGAGTTTGACCCGCTGAGCAGAGAGTAATGAGCCAAAGTGTAAACGTTTCATTCTCGACATAACAATTTCTGTCACTGTTCATGGAACATCCGAATACAACACTACGAATGCCTTCCAGAAAGGAAAGTGTGTGCTATTAATTCTATATTTATATGATATCATGTGGCCTCTGCTAATCTGCAATATGGGAGACAGTCACTTTACACAGGCGAATAGGCGACATTCACTTTTATATCACGCTCTGTAAGGATGGACTTACTAGCAGGAGTATACAGAATTTGGTAAACTTTTAATTTACTTTTAATTTTAATTTTTTATTAAGAATGTAGCTAAACTTTACAGAGACCACTAACACCTTGCTGATCATAAAGCGAGGCAGTGCACCTCCAGATGTGGTCAGCCAATTGTCAGAAAGTCATAGAGATGGCAGGCAACACATCTAAGGATACAGTAACATAAAGAGTCCGGCAGGTCCAGCATGAGCACGTTGGCAGCTCACCTGGTAGAGCATGCGCCCACATAGAGGCTCAGTCCTCGACGCAGCAGCGGTGGGTTCGGTTCCGACCTGCGGTACTTTGCTGCATGTCGTTCCCCCTCTCTCTCAACTTTCATGTCTAAAGCTGTCCTGTCAAAAATAACGACCTAAAAATGTCCAAAAAATAAAAAAGTGGATTCTGGAGAGATGACCAGTCTTCCAAAACATATCCCCTCATTTGGCTTTCAATGGTGTGTGAGTCTCCCATAGCTGTTGAATTGGGGTCTGTTCTGGGGACTGGGAAGGCCATCATTATGCATTGTCATCAATCCGTTCAGTGTGCCCCTGTGCCCTGTAGGGAAGCCGCTGCAATCACTAATTTTCCACGTACATTTTGTATATTTATCAGCTGCATCATGGGATTTCAGTAACAGACAACAATCATTCATGAGAAAATGTAATTACTTAATTTGATATAGTTGTTTTATTATTAACAATTTTAGTTCTATTTAAACATGACACACAAAACATACAAATTACAACATAAACATGCATGAATGTTTTAATGACAACACCATAAGCCCTTCATACATGACTCTCCACAGCACAAAGCTTCTTAGGCTCAGATACTTTTTCACCATTTTCTAGTATAGATGGCAAACAGTTTATATGACTTTTTTTTTTTAAACGCTGCCACCCATCTCACACGCTCCCCCCTGAATTGAAGGCACCCCTTCATTCTTCCATCTCCTTCAAAGAATCTGTCTGGCTATCATTAACTAGTCTGGACCCAGCTTCGTTGGTTTACCTGTCCCGTTTAGGATTGACCCATCTCCCAAAACAAATCATCTTGGGCTGAATGGACCCTGGCTCCCCGTAATCCGACATCCTGCATCCATTTGGTCCTCTGCACATAAACTGAGACATTCAAAGGCAGACTAGCCAATGCAGAAGAATTACATGTAGCTGACATTAGAACCTGCAACGTCTTCTCTCATAATAGATTTTTTTCCTTTTTCAATTGTCATCGGGAGTCCCAAATACAAATGCATGTTGACATCTACGAGGTCAGCAGAAATCTTTTCTACCCGTTTCAATTGTCACACCAAACTGCACCTAACTTTATAACCCCCCCCACTGATAAATAACTGCCGTCTAAATGGGTTTAAGGAGGCTTTTGTTTATTCCTATTTTTCCATGTTTTTGTGTCTAAGCCACTAATGGGAACAGCATTTTCTGAAATTGGTCCAGTATTGAGTAAGACGACTGCAGCTGCGATACAGAATGAAATGTAACCACGGGGAATTTGGTGTGTTTGCCTCTGACAGGCTCAGATTATTAGTCTAAGTGTCTTACAACACTATGAAAAGAATCCCTAAAGAGATAGACCTTTTTGTTAAAGAGTAGTACCCTAAACTACTGGTAAATAACTCCCGTCTGAATGGTGTTCAAGGAAGCTTTTCTTCATTAAGTTGTGAAAGGCTTTTTTTCTTCTTTTTTGTATTTCCACACAGTATTTTGTTACTTGAGGGAGGGATATGTCCTGGAAGTTGGAAGAATAAAATCCTACATGTTTGTTCTTTTGTTTTACACACACATAAATACAAATCACATTAAATAAATATAAAAGATATGTGAGGGTAGTAGAAACCTGTAATGGCTTAAATAAAAACACACTAATAGGAAACAGTAAAGTGTAGACATCCCACCAATCACCAATACATTTGAAGTATTTCAATCAGGAGAGACATGTTTGCAGATATGTAAATAAGGTTTATTGTACAGCTCAAATAAAATGTACAAAGTCTTTGGAGATTAGATTCCATCGCTATCTAAATCTTTCATATATCTATATATAGGGGTAGAGAACTATCAGACCCCCAGATGGAATTTAGACACCGGTTGTGGCGACAAAGGAGCCCAAAGACCAGACCAAAGGAGGCTCCAGACCGGTCAGCTGGAGTAGAGGACTGGAGGTGGAAGCGGGGGTGGAGGGTTGCACTCTTTGCCTGCAATGACAGCTGATAGCAAAGGGAGAAACAGATTTTTTAAAGCAGGATTGTAACTACGTAATTGGCCCTTAAAATTTTGTATGTTTCTGATTGGTTTAGCAGGAAGGGGAATGCCTCCAACAGCTGATTGGAGTTAGGTAGAGCATTGATTAAGAGTTAGGTCTTCCTGAAAGGATTACACTGAGATACACTTCAATCAGGAGAGACTAGATGCAGATTTCCAACGGTTATACACGCATGATAAAATATACGTTTATTAGGATAACAGCTGAATTAATTTAGGAGTGCATCGATTAAAAGTTAGGTCGTTCTGAAAGAATTTACACTGAGCTACATCAGTGTTCAAAAGTTTAAACATGCGACTGCCAAGAGGAAGATATCCTCCAGACTGTTGCAACCACATTTAATGCCTTGACAGTTACAAAAAAAAGAAGAAAAACATATACATATGCAGATGGTGCTGCACAAACAGTACAGCACCAACTGTACCAGTCACAACAATAAATTGCACTTTTTCCCCTCACCCCACAGCAAAACACCATGAAACTATTGCTTAATCTCTACAGCCTCGAGCAGCATGGTTTAAAAGTTTGACAGAGGTAGGAACAAATGAGTTTTTAAAACGGTTGAGATTACAGTGAAGAGTCTGTATCGCCTGCCAGAGGCTCTGTGTGCAGCATATGTGATGGGTCAGTCTCTATCCTCTGGGCTTGCCTAAGAACACACATATTAGTTTCAGTTCATATTAGCTTTGACTAAACCAGGGTTGCCAGTTCTGTGGTTTTTCTGTGAAAATGGGCTTTTAAAGTGTTGCCGTGTAAAGTGTTGAATTCTTTTGTCAGCTGGTTGGGTAGACACCAGACCCTCACACACACACACACACACACACACACACACACACGGCGTGCCCCGCAGCCTCTCTAGCGAAGACAGCAAACTAGTGTTAATTGAGACTAAATATGTTTGTCAACAACCTTTTTTCCATGATGAAGACAAGACGATGATGAGACTACATCCATGTCCAAAAACGCTAACTAAGACTAAATTAACATGCATTATTGTTGACAAAAAAGACGAGACTAAAATGTTTGCCATAAAATAAAATCTCTCTTCCTTTTCGTCTGCAATTGTCTCTACTTGTTCTTATCGAGATAGAACTAGTGCAGTGCCCGTTAAGAGCGTGTGCTTGTTCCAAACAGGCCAATTGCTTGGTTCCCAGTATTGGTCTACAGAGATTTATTTGTTTATGATAATGTATTGTATCTAATTACACAAGGCAAATTTAGGACCAAGGTGGAAAAACTGCTTTTAATGCTGCAACACTTAACATTTATGGTGTTACTTTGGAGATATTATAATACATTTGGCAATTGTATTAATGTTGTTGGACTTTAAAAGCACTGTAGGAGTTAGCGTAATATGTTTTGGCAGGGGAATGGGGTGTTGGGGTTATTTTATTGTCCGTTGGGCTGGTTTTATCGTACAAACCTGGCAACTCTGGACTGAACCGAATGATAGTAGTGATGCCAAGACCAGCGTGCACAATGAAATAGTTTCTGTCTCCCCCATGAGGAATAGTAAGTAATAACACTGTCGGAGCATTCAAACGATAGGTGTCTTCCGTGATTTCATGAGCGTACCAACCCCACCCATCCTCCACACAGTTGCTAGTAGCCAAGGAGGACACGGAGGATTAAAAAAACATGGACTTTTCAGAAGTGGTAATTATTCAGTATTTTTATGTCCTTTTCATCTCCAAAGCTGAACGCGGCTGTTTCCTTTCTCAGCGGTGACGTAAACCACTTCACACGAGCTGCTGCTCGCGAATGTCGCCATACAGCACCATAACATAACGTGTGCCCCCCCCCCACTCTTCCAACTCCCAAGCAAGGCCAAAACAAAGAATTACAAAGTAGCAGTTTCTTTTTTATTCAGAGATGAGGCCCCAACACAACAAAGCAACTCTAGATGCAACCTAAAACTTTCCTAAACCAAAACGCAAAGAAAAGACAAAGCTCTAACCTAAGCTTCTACTACAAAAACAAGAGAAAAAGGTAACAAACAAAAAGGACTTCTCACTCCTACCAAACTCTACCTACCCACCATCTTAAATCACCTCACACAGATTTACAGATGCTCACGTTGGGAATGGTAGAGTGAAAAGAAAGGGGTGAGTTCTTGTCCGATGGAGTTTTAAAATGTCTGCTGTCCTCCAGGCGACCAATCAGGAGGCAGCAATCAGCTCTGCCGGATCAATCCGGTGTGCGCACCTGTTCTCCATTACCTATATACTCACAGGAGATCACCTAATAGTGCAGGCTAAGAGACATATTATACAATATGACCATAGCGTCATAACAATAGCCATACTAAGAAATACGGAGTGGCTTTCCTGAAGATGATAGGCCCAATTAGCATTTTATTAACACATTTGACAATGGCTTGAATGTAACGAGCGTGCAGAATTATAAAGTAGTTGCCCACTGTAGCTTTAACCTATTTAACCTCATATAAACACAATGTTTGAGGTAAAAGTAGGTAAGAGTAAAAACTCAAGACTGCAGTGTGTCCACTAACATACTGATGGAAACCAAAGGCATTGGTCAGCAAGCCCATCCATCCACTGATAATCACTATGGCCTTGACCTGCTCTCCCATTTATCTGACCATGTTTAAACTAAGCAAGTTAACTGGCCCTGACCTAGTCTCCCAATATTTTATCTGAGTTAATGATGTCAAATCTATTTGCCTGTTGACATTTCGTCCAAGAGTTCCAAAGGGAGAAGACGAGGGAAGTGTTTGCATTTTCTCACAGTCTAAGTATGACCATGAATCAGTATGGTTTACAGTCCTCATTACTCACACTGGCCCAAACTGCTTCTATTTGTCACAACTTATTCTGTGTAATGTGTTCAGCTGACATGTGTGACAGTGCACAAATAAAGGTGTCACACTGCTTGGCCCAAGTCCCTCTCCAGGCTCTGTGGAATTCACTTAGCTTTTCTACTCAATGTTAAACATAGTACAGTTGTAATAAATATAGAAGGCTTCCTCGTTGACATAAGATGCATACCACCTGACCATAGGTCAGATTATTGATTGCCCAGAGCTTCTGGGAAATAGCCCTGAAATAAGTTCTGTTTTACCATGTTTTCACTATAAAATCTCATGATCATTAGGAACCAAATCTTTACTTGCAAATGTTGCAGAAAAACACCAACCCCAGGGTTTCCCACGGACTGTCCCCAAATCCATTAGGTATATGAGAACGTCAAAGGTTGATATAGTGTGAGGCATTTGTCTGAGGTGAATAAATACTGCAGTATTGGAAGTCTAATTACCAGTACAATTGGGTGAGAGCCCTTGAGTTTTCCAAATATTGCGCATGCAGGTCACTTGAACCACAATCATTTTAATTTAAAGTAACACCAAAGCGCTTTTCCTCTTTGGTACCCCTACAGGTTGGAAGCCGAATTGTCCGTTGCCGCTGTCTCATTGGAACTACAGATCCGCTACCCGATCTGCCAAACTTGCACAATGCATTCATAGCCGGTAGAGGGCTGCAAAGAGAATGTAGACATTTTGTTCACCCGGTTACGAGTTGATGAACCACTGAAACAATTTTGGAAACATTATTTTAAGGTACTAAAGAATCTCTGGTGATGCTTTAATGCAGAGCTCCCCCCAGTGTATTGTTGGCTTGGTGGCCCACCAGGCCTAAGTTGCCCCCCACCAGCTCTAAGCCACTTGGAACAAAACATAAAAGTAGCACAATACTCAAATAAATACCGAAGTAAATAAATAAGGACTGACTCATGTTTTCCAAAATTAGTGGTTGTTCACACACAGGACACAGCACCAGACTACCGGGATTTATTATATAGCAAGAGTAACAGGGGCAGTAGCTTGGATGCACCTGTAATATATCCATTTGTTCGTACAGGTTTGTATGGCGGGCAAACAGTGAAGCATAGCAACGTAAGCGGCCTACCTACGGTAAACATACACACACCAAATAGGCTGCTACAGCGACATCTCCCCTGGGGAAAGATGATTAACATAGTGGATCCAAGGCCGTGGATCCTGAGAGTAGAATTAATCAGAGGAGCCTCTGAGAGTGAACTTTATTTTCTTGAGTTTAAAAAAAGATAAAGTGAAAAAGATGCATTTTAAAGACGTAAACTACAGTTACAGTAAAGCAGCTCAGTTTGACCCTTAGACGTAGTATTAGTTCGCTTTATGCACTGGCTTAAGGTCCCATGACATGGTGCTCTTTAGATGCTTTTATATAGACCTTAGTGGTCCTTAATACTGTATCTGAAGTCTCTTTTATATAGACTTTAGTGGTCCCCTAATACTGTATCTGAAGTCTCTTTTATATAGACCTTAGTGGTCCCCTAATACTGTTTCTGAAGTCTCTTTTATATAGACCTTAGTGGTCCCTTAATACCATAACTGAAGTCTCTTTTATATAGACCTTAGTGGTCCCCTAATACTGTTTCTGAAGTCTCTTTTATATAGACCTTAGTGGTCCCTTAATACCATAACTGAAGTCTCTTTTATATAGCTTTGAAAGCCATGATGTCTCTCTCTCATGGGTGGGTCAAATTCTCTGGGTGGGCAAAGCAGAGAAAGGGGAGGTAACCTTGCCCCCTGTGACCTCATAAGAGGCAAGATTCCAGATCAGCCCATATGAGCTTCCATTTTGTCATAGGCAGAGCAGGATACCCAGGGCTCGGTTTACACTTATCTCCATTTCTAGCCACTGGGGGACCATAGGCAGGCAGGGGGAATATTAATGTTAAAAAACCTCATAAAGTGAAATTTTCATGTCATAGGATCTTTAATGTGGGGCCCTATGGAATCTGCCTTATAGCTCTTTTAAATTCTCAATTTTGCGATTCCGTCCATGATTCTGTTATCACAGAAACCATTGGGCTCTACGTTAATGCTGCCATCAATCTATGACTGGCCCTTGTCAAAAAAATAAAAAAATTAAAAAAAGACACTTGCCATCGGGCCAAAAGTGTTTCCTGCTTTCCAACCACTAGACTCCACCAGGCGCCTGCACTGCGTTCCAGAAGTGACCTTCCGCTAAGCTCCGCTACAAATACGTGCTGGGTGTATTTTTGACAAAGCGGGGCGAACAGGCCGGACTGGGAGTGGAAGGGCTAGAGCATACAGTCAATTTTCAACTTGCTGTGCAGACTCCTGATCGTGTATCACATCACTACACTGTTTTAACAACTAAAACAGCCATACATCTTTGATCCATGTTGTTCATAACTGGATAAAATGGAAGAAACTGTAGACTACTTACTTTTGTAGAGGACATGGGATTTAGTTGTTTTTTTTACAGTATATTGTTATTACCAGGAAATCCACTTGTTGTTCCACTACTGATGTGTTTTTTTATAATGTTCAAATGTTTTTTTACACACCGTGGAATTGACTTTGGTTAAGTGTATCATGTACTTTTGGTGGTAAAATCACATCAGTCACATTTTTTGTTGAAACGGTTAAATCTTTTTTTCTATGCCTCTTTTCTACTGGACTTTCTTCTGACTCGTTAAAAGAAATTCTGATTCATGCATTAACTTGAAAAATTGTTGTCCGCATAAAAAACAGCCTCTCACTTTCTTTATTTACTCTGACAGAGCACAAAAAAGAGATGAGGCCCAAAGAGACCGTGAAGAACCAAGTCAGACAGACGGTGAGACGTCCACCGCAGGCTAGAGGCTATGAGCCCGGAGTTAAACGGTGTCCAGCGCTCATGGGTAAGCACCACATCTATATCCAGACCCGCAAGGTGAAGCGCCTCCACCTGACCGTCGGTGGCCACGCCTACCTCCTACCCAACACCTCGCTGGTCATCAAATGCCCGGTCAGAAGGTTCCCCAAAACCTATGTTCGCTGGCTCAAAGACGGACGCCCCCTGCCCAGCTCCAAACGCCTGGGCGTCACCAAATCCGCCTCTCTGAAGATTCACTTTCTGGCTGCAGAGGACATCGGGGTCTACAAGTGTGTGGCTGGACCGGCCTCAAACATCTTCACCCTGCAGCTGATAGGTGGTGACAGAAGTTTAACTGGCAGAGAGTTCACTGCCAGTCCCACTCCCAGCAGGGAGGAAATGCTCCCTAGCTGCCACACGCACTACACAGGCCTGCAGCTGATGTGGCCGGGGGTCAGTGTGTCTCTGCAGCCCCCTGGTGTCCAGGAGGAGGCCTGGCTGCAGCCACGGCTGAAGGAGAGGCTGATTAATATCACCCAACAGGCTGACAGAGGGGAGATCCACCAGGAGCAGGCCTCAGAACTCATCTCCTCACTGCTGAGCCACATGTCTGCTGGCCAGCTCTGGGCCAGGACTCCACAAGGACCAGGAAAGGCCAAAGGTAACTAGAACTGCAGCTGCCAAGTAAATGGAGATAGGCTGTATTTATATAGCGCTTTCCTAGTCTTAACAACTACCCAATTTGATTACACTGTACAGGAGCCAATCCCCATTCACACACATTCATACACTGGTAGCCGAGGCTGCTGTACAAGGTGGCATCTGCTCATCAGATAAACACTAACACACTGATGGTGCACTGAAGGACACTTCGACTTTGACCTTCCGATGGTAGGCAACCGCTCAACCACCTGAGCCACATGCTGTGCATCAGCGTGTGTTTACCTTTGAAGCTGTTGTTACATGTAGGGCTATGGATGGATTTGATTCCGTTTCACAGGGTACTGATTTGAAAACATTTCAATATCAATTAGGTCAGGGAAATTTCAGTTACAATACCAGTTTAGCTTGTATATCAAAGAGATTCTCAGAGAACTTGTGCTGTCAATTGCTCAAGCAAGTTTACCACATCCCTGTTTAAAAGGCATACTGTGTATTAAAAAAATTCACATTCTTTTATGAATGTCTCATACATTTTTAGATAAACATCCATAAGTGATTTATAATAACAATTGTATCTGTATACAAATAAAAATCCATTGAAGCATTCAACACAAGAAATGGAGACCCCTATTCTAAACATAACCAAGTAGTTTTGCTGTTTAAATTGAATAGAGATGTTCCGAAACCAATACCAGTATCGGAACAGCCTCCGATACGCCGAGGTATGCTGGTTTGGTATCAGAACGTAGTGTTTATGCACTGATCCGATACCATGTAATTTAGCCCCCCCCAAAAAAAATACTTAAAACTAGTTTATTTATGTTCTTTTTCCGTTATGACTGATTGCTGTCAAGCTGGATAATAAAAGAAAGTTCTGTGGCGTTTGTTTGTTCATGTTTTACATAGTTTAACCCGAGCCAGACCATACAACAATGATAGCAATCACAACACATCCACACAGGGATAGTAGTATAGAGCTGGTAAAACATAATAAAATATATGACACACTGGCTGTTAGGGTGGCAGTAGATTCAGGAGCAGACACGGAGGAAAGGTTGGAAAATAGGAACAGAGGTTTATTGAATAAAACGGAAAGATGGTGGCTGATGGTGGCCTGGGGCTGAGAGCAGGCAGACAGGTGGGAAGCAGGTCAAAAAAACAATGATTTTCAAGACTGAAGCGGGGATCACTGTGGGTGAATAGAGATCTGGCAGAGACTGGTTGGAAAGCCGGGGTAGAAGACAGGAGTGGTGATTGCTGGATCTGCTTCAGGTGAGTGGGCAGCCACAGGTGTCTTGACGAGGAGGAGGAGAGTGCCAGGAGCAACACACCCAGTCAGGACAGGAAAGAAGGAAAAACAAAAACACAAGGGATAAAAGTATTTCTTTTATTTATTGAGCCAAATAAAAATGCCAAACATCAGTTCAGATGACACCATACAGAAAAGTACACTACACACACGGAAGAAGGCACAGTACATATTTTCCACAAGCCTTCCTTGCAATCAAATTTTTTATTTAATTTAATTTATACTCTTTTTTTGATCCCTTATGGGGAAATTACAATTTACATTTTGTTTTTGTTAGTAATCACTACACACAGGACAGAAATGCACACCCATGCCCAGGTCCTATACATGCACTAATGGAGAGATGTCAGAGTGTGGGGGGGGGGGCTGCCAGTGCTGGGCCAGCACCCTAAGTGGTTGAGGGCGGTTTGATGCCTTGCTCAAGAGCACCTTGGCAGTACCCAGGAGGAACAGGCATCTCTCTATCCGTACTATGGTCCGTACGGGGACTGAGCTACTGCCACCCCCCCAAGCTAATGTTAGCAATCAGACAATCATAGATAGCTACAACACTTCTGAAATGATTTCCATCTTGTCCATTTGTCATATGTTTGTATTGAGAAAAGTTTCTTATTTCATGGATTTCACAAATTTCAGCACAACACGTTAGGCCGTAAACCGTTTAAATCTGAGCAAGCGCGACTCAAATCTGCACTTGACTCACATCGGGGAGTGACGCACTCTAAAACAAAGAGAGGAAAGACGGGAAGTACGGAAACACAACAAAAACACAACAGCAAGAACGATGCCCGCAGCTCACAAACACGACACACAGAGACAGACAGACAAACACAACCAAATAAGAGGCATTAACAGGGACAAGATAAAAGGGACCAAACACACACACAGACAGAAGTGAGAAAGTTGTAGCACAAATCACAGGCATAAACTTCAAGGGTCAATACAATGAATGTTGTGAAACAATTTTGGACAGAAAACACTCCCTTGGTTTATTCAAGATGGCAGGAATACACAGCCTATATTTCCGTATGGTTTGGAAGACTTGCACATATACTGTAAATATGTTTCACATGTTTCTCCTTACAATCAAGACTATATGAGACGTGCAATAATACAGTCAACGATATATTTACTTTTTTTAGGAAATGATGATGGAGACTTCAAAGATGACGAGTCCAAAGATTTCAGATCATTTGCAGCTTTATTCAAACAGTGAAAAAACGTTCATGACACAGTACACACACGGATGTCTATACCAGAGTGACCAATGACCATCAGAATAACTGCGTTTTTTATATAGTCTTCTTGACCTGCATTGGTCAGTTGATCTATTTCTGTGAGACAGGGCTACCTTTGAAACCTTATTTGTGAACACTTTCATGCATAAATACCAACCTATCACCCTGATTGAATAGGATACCTTTTGATGAAATAACAATATTATTCCATAGTATTGACAGATCAGCATATTGATCTTGGTCTCACTTCTGTTGATAAAACTTTTCGTTCCTTATGTTGTGTTTGCATCTGATTGGTCCCACAGACAGACTGGCCAACTGGTCTGAGCGCTCTTCATTGGAGACGGTTGGGCGTAGAGCAGTGATCATCAGACAGCAGCAGAGCCCTCCACTGAGCCCTCAGAAGAACATCAACATCAGCATTGGACACAGCGCCCTCCTGACCAACACCACCCAATCAGTGACCATACTTTGTCCTGCACAAGGCCTCCCGCCTCCCAAAATCAGCTGGACCAAAGATGGAGCTCCGCTGCAGCACACTAGCAGGTAACACACTGGAATACCGCTGACATACCAGTCAAAATACTTAGGTTGCGTCCAAAATTGTATCCTTTGAACTACGTACATACTCAACATGTATACTATTGTTTGACGTATTTTTGTGTAATGCACAGCATGCATCTCTTTTTACTAGGGGTGGGAATCACCAGACGCCTCCCGATACGAGATTATCACAATACTTATGCCACGATACGATGTTATTGCAATTTTAAACATATTGCAATTCATTACCTTATTTCCAAATTTTAATTTTTCCCAATTTTAAATGATGTCCCCAAAAGGAAACTAAAATACATGATACATTTCTCTGTTTGTTCATCTCACTTCAATTTTATTGCTGCAAAATGGGACAAACTGACAAACTGACACATATAATATATGCATATAATAAAAGTTGTAGTGGAAGCCTATTTAGAATACATCATCTGGCAGAGAGGTGAAGTCTTAGCTGTTCACTGGCCATTTACTGTACACTTCATGTGGAAAGTCAATCCAAACGCGTGGAAAGTAAACAATGATGGAACCACTTTCCTATTTTTTTGTCTGTGTTTCTTCTGTCTATGTCTCTGATTCGGAAGTGTCTTTTAAGTGTCAATTTAGGAGTCCCTTAACCGAGCCACTTCCTCTGTTTCTGTACTGCAAGCAACCTTTTTTGGTCCTACTCTATGTGTCTAGAAAATAAAAACATGTTTTCCCTGTGTGTCGGCAGGATATCCTGGGATATCTCCGGAGGACTCCACATCCTTCAGCCCCGAGCGTTTGACAGAGGCCAGTACAAGTGCACAGCTGCCAATATACACGGCTCCGAATCCGAGACATCTCAGCTGTTAGTGGCAGGTGTGTCCTCACCCTTAAATACGCTGGTCTCACGAGTCATTATTATGCATTGCTTCCATAATTTGTCTCTATAGTACATTTTTTCATATTTCTAGAATAAAATACATGGACCTAAAATTAAGTTTATTTGTATAGAAATACTTTATGCAATGAATATCACTTACAGCCCCCCACTTTCACAATGAGCTTTCCGGCTTTACTATGAATATGTATAGAGGGCAAGCGGGGGAATGAAATAAATCAATAAATAAAAAAAGAGTATATTCCTCCTGTATTCCACTTGAAAACTATTTTAGTCCAGTAAATGCATGATGTTATTCAGCCTGATGGAGACAGTTTGTCTACCTTCTGTCCTGAGCTGTTGACAGGACAGCTGGTTCTGAGGGACAATGAGGTTGATGTGAATTAATTGTGCAATGTATCGCATTAAAGCTATAGTGCATAGTTTCTAATTAATGAAAACAATTCTGCCGATACGTCCACATGAAACTAGCCTTCCATGATCGTGCTTCACCCCCACCCCTCCTCACACAGTTGCAATTTGGCCAAGGAGAACACAAAGGATTAAAAAGACATGATTCTCTTCAGAAGAGGTCATTATCTTCACTCTAATTTCTTACGTGCGAAAGTTGCCGGAGGACACCAATTTTCTAAACACAGAAATACTGAGAAATACAGAGAGAGTTCTGTGGAGCTGGTAGTCTTAATTAGCTTTGTAGCAGCTCATTTTGCAATGGCTTGAATGAAGGGCCTGAAATTAACACCCGACCACCTGCCAAATGTGGGTGAATTTTGCAATTGGCGGATAACGCTGTCAATCTACCTGCCACATTGGCACATAGCCAAGGAAAATGGAGTGATTCAGATACTTAACTATCGGTAGGTAGGGTACGCAGTTGCTTACGGGCCTGGACCAATCAGGGGCCCGCGTGACTGGAAGACATTGATTGACAGCCGGGGCCCCCTATTGCATTTTCATTATTCACGACAATCCCAGCAGTCCCATGTGCAGCCACTGACCAACCTGTAAATCTTGGTGGTTTATTTTGATATTATTATGCACTTGTCAATCCTTAAATGTGTGTATTTTAGCTGTTCTACATAGTGTGTTTTACAAAGTAAGTGAAATTGTGTGACCTTTCTGCTTCTAAATCTTTGCTTTATTGAAGAAGATTGTATACTTCTGCTTTAAGTTTGTATTTATGAATGACTATTTCATTTCTACGAAGATTAAGTACATCCCGATACTTGAGTGTATGTATGTATGTTTTGGCTGTGTTTAAAAAGTAGAATTTCCTTTTTCGTTCTTAGGTTTTCCATTTTGATGCTGCAATTGGGTTATTGGTATTGAGTTATACGTTTAATAATAAAAAGTTAAACTGGAAAAAACAAACGGTTTTTTTTCTCGGGGTGGGGGAGGGAGGGGGCATCAATAAGGAATTATGTTTAGGGTACCAAGATTTTTTTGGATTTGTTAGGCTGTAGGCAAAGCGGTACTTGGAACCCAATGTCAGCAAGGAAACATGCTCACAATGACAATGCTAAGATAGATAGATAGATAGATAGATAGATAGATAGATAGATAGATAGATAGATAGATATAACATTTTCAAATTCATTACGGCATGACTGACTGCTACTCTCTCTCTGTATGTGAAACTTCAGAGCCTCCAGCCATTGCAGTGTCATGGAGGAATGTTTCCGACCATGGCTTTGAGTTGAGCCACAGCTTGAGGACCAAGGTGGGGGGACGAGTCAGTGTTCGCCCGGGGGCCAATCTTACGCTGGACTGCCCCGTCACCGGTAGGTCACAGTTAGGGCTGACGTCTCCAGGTCAGTTAGTCGATAAGCTCTTGTACGACAATATTCTCTTTGGTCAGACTAATCGCTGGTGTTACTTATCCATCAAAGCCTTTCTCCCGGCTAAAAAATACCAGGAAACACCCTGCTGGTAGTGCTAGAGTGCTTTGATGACGCGAGGATGTGGCAGTTGGTCTTTGTGTCATTTGTCCCGCCCATCCTTCACTGTGATTGGAAGGCTGGGTGAAAAGCGTCAGTGACAAGCGCAGTGTTTTACCCAAAGTTAAACATTTCTAGCTCTACCAGACCAGACCACCAGAATGTAATGGTAAAACATTCATGAGATGATTCCAGGATGAGGTTGAATTGATCGGGGATCAACTGGGGCTACATGTGCAAAACTCTAACTACAGTCTGCACTACCAACAGTCTCCTGCGCTAAACAGTTCAAATCAGCTGCAAAACTCATTCACAGCAACACAACTCTTAACACACGTCTCAAAAAAGGCTCAGTGCAGCAAAAACAGCATGAACAACCCTCACTGAGATAACACACAGTCAGTCAGAACACACTGAGACACACACTCTGGGATAACACACCGTCACTCAGAACACACTGAGTAAAAACACTGAAAATACTAACTTTCTCATCTTTACAGTTTGAGCACTTTGAGTGACTTCACACTACTTAATAGTTTCTTCAAAGAAAAGATATAGATTTCATAATATAAAAATGTCCACTTAAGGTATAGAAGAAGGAATGAAAATCAGCAGTTTGCTTCAATATAGTATTTTGTCTCTTGTAATTTATGGAATTACTCAAGAAAGAAAAACTAAAAGGTACATAACAGTGACATAGAATAGTGTGACTAATCCTGCCTCCTCCAGCATCATGCAGCTAGTTATCTTCATCACTCTGGATGTCTGCATCATCTCTACAGAGGTGGGTAGTACTGTTACTTTAGAGCAGTGGTTCTTAACCTGGGTTCGATCGAACCCCAGGGGTTCGGTGAGTCAGTCTCAGGGGTTCGGCGGAGGTCAAGACACACACCCGACTCATATGATTCGTGATGACACGCCCCGCTTGGCCATCATCAGAAGGGTTCGGTGAACGCGCATATGAAACTGGTGGGGGTCAGTACCTCCAACAAGGTTAAGAACCACTGCTTTAGAGTAATATGACTCAAGTAAAAGTACTGTTACTTTGGAATAATAGGACTCAAGTAAAAGTAAAAAGTAGTCATCCACATAATTACTTGAGTAAGAGTTAAAAAGTGTTTGGTGAAAAAACTACAAGAGTAGCTGTTAAGTAATGTCTGATTTATTTTTTTAACACAAGCATCAATCAGACTTAAATACAAAAATACAAAATAATCATCTTTAGGCAAATTATAGTTTATCCAATCAATAAAAAAATAATTATAATTGAATAATGAATTACAACATAGCTTAAATTAAAATAATCCAACCTAAGAGACAAACATTCGCCTATCCACAGCAAAAAAAAATGTTGAGTTTCAAATCTACTCGAGTAAAAGTAAAAAGTATAGTGATTTTAAACTACTCCTAGAAGTATATTTTTTTCAAAAACTTATTCAAGTAAATGTAACGGAGTAAACGTAACTCGTTACTACACACCTCTGCGTCTCTAAACACTAATGAATGTGGAGTTTCCATTGCTTTCAACTCCATTACTTTCTGAAAAACAGTAAGAATGCAGTTTTAGATATAGTGTCTTTTCCCTTTTTTCCTAGCTGTGTATGTAACCTCAGACATCTGACGTGGTCATGTTGGTATCTTTGCTCTTTTACTCGTTTACTGGTACAGTGTATAATGCTTTGTAATTCTTATTTGGTGTTTGGATTCAAAAAAGGCTTTCTGAGCTTTCTCTAAATAAATATTGTTCACTAACTAGTCCAAAACAAGACACCTGCTTAGGCTTTCAGCTAACATTGCAATCAGCAGTGTTTGATAGGCCCCAGACTGAGATCTGTTCTTTTTTGTATGTGTGGTTACCGGTTGTGACAGCAGTGTGTTGGCATTTGAACAAAAGTGCTGTGAAGCCACAGTGTTGTGCAGGTTGTGGTTAAAGCCATGGGATAAGGGTGTAGAGTTCGCCCCCTGGTGGACAGCTTCAGGAAATAAAGACAGTGTCATCTGTCTTTCCAGAAGGGAACACATTTGCATTTAGGAGGGGCACTAGAAATAAATAACAGTACAAAAAATTACAGGGTTCATACAGGGGACCAACAGGCTCAGCCTATATGTCAAATTGTGTGTGGGACTTTTAAAATGTGATATATTGATTTTAA
This sequence comes from Etheostoma spectabile, assembly GCF_008692095.1. NCBI lineage: Eukaryota > Metazoa > Chordata > Actinopteri > Perciformes > Percidae > Etheostoma > Etheostoma spectabile. The sequence continues at coordinate 27,212,755 of NC_045747.1, read as the reverse complement.
TTGTGCATGCATTGAAGAGTAAAACTATAAAAGCAACAACTTGTACTTACATACGTGTCTCTGTATCCAGTTAGTATTGTATTGACACCCTACACTAAATAAATACACTATGGGCCTGTAATCTAACTTTTTCCTGGTGCCCCTGTGTTGTCTGTGTGTCAGGCGTTCCACAGCCCACAGTGACGTGGAACAGGAAGGATGGTGTATTAGATGCCGGTGCTGTTTCCCTGCCCTCTGGATCACTGTGGATCACTAATGTTTCTCCGAAACACCAAGGCACTTACTCCTGCACCGCCACCAACGCCATAGGAAGGTCCACTGCTTCTACTGTCCTGCAGGTCTACGGTGGGCTCACACACAAAGTGTACAACACATTTCATCATATACCGCAAATATCAATACACAGGCTTAGATAATGAAAAACGGTTCATTTTGATTGTGCGTGTGTGTTTGTATACAGGTCCATACTCTGCTGGAGGAAGCAGGGTTGTCCCAGTCTCACAAGAGCTGAACAGGAGAAGGGTCCTGATGGCGTCCCACCGGGGAACCAGTGTCTTTATCAAGCCTGGCCACATTCTACGTATAGGTACTCACACAAGCATACATACCAACACAGCCTGCACGTCCTCATGTACTAACAGAAGGTTCAGGATACAGGATACTAATAGCATTTGCAAAAATATTGCAATATGTTAAAATGCAATTTCCTAATCGCAAAGGCTGCGATTTGGTCACGTGACTTGCGAGAGCAAATTAGTCTACTCCACAGAGAAAGCGTCAACTTGTCACGCTAACACTTTGCGTACCCTGAGCAGAGTTCTGTATGTATTCCTCGCATTTAGAACTGTACTCTGTGCACCACATTGACTGCTGCTGTAGAAGACCACAAAGGGCTTTCAATTGGGGGACTTTCACCATGTCCCTGGAGTACTACTGAAGTGGACTGGTGTTTTAAATCAAACCACAATCAAAATGGATGCAACAGAAGCAGAGATGTTGTCTTTTTTATTCCACAAGTTCTCCTCTATCATAACCTGGTGCTTTTATTACCCACAATGCAATCTCAAAACGGTGCACACGTCCATGAAGTAGCACTCCCTAACACCTGTAAACAGAGTTCCTGTCCAAGTATTTCCATCAGTCCATTAACATGTCTGCTTCTGTATTTGCACAGGCTGTCCTGTCGTTCCTGACCACAAAGTGCCCGTGCGGTGGGACTACAACAGCCAGACCCTGAAGGAGGTTTCAGGTCCAGCCCAGACCCAGACCCAGGTTTTGGGTCTGCAGTACAGGATGCTGGTGGGAGGCCGTGTGCTTGAAGTCAACACTGTCCAGGGGAAGTTCTCTGGGCGGTATCGATGCCAGACCCTAATCAACAGCACCCGACCCATGCTGTCTGCCTGGATACACGTTCACACAGAAGGTGCTTTTCCCGCCGTTTAGGCGCTATTTTTGATACCTGCATATACCCCGTCAGACTGACTCAGTGCATCAATGTTGAGTTTTCCTTTTCTATGCATTATACAGTGCCTCTGCCAGCTGTCTCCGCTTTGCCTCAGGCAGTGTCTTACCTGTAAGATGGGCAACTCAAAATCTGAAATAAAAAATTGAGATCCTGTCCATGTACACTTAGATTGGCAAATCCTTGGATGGCAGTAAAAGCGGTTTGTGTTCCAATGGCGTTCTGACATCTTATTTCTGTTGTTTCCTTGATCCTACGGATGTGGGTGTTGTATTTGTGGGTCCACAGAGTTTAGCTGGCGGTTTGGGTACTGGACCACATGCAGTGCTTCCTGTGGGAACAAAGGCACTTGGCTGCGGACGATTCGCTGTGTCACCCTGGATGGAAAGGATGTTCAGCCCACCATGTGTCAGCACATACCAAAACCCATCACTTCCCCAGTCCCCTGCAACAGACAGGACTGCCCCCCCAGGTAATTAGGATGGTTTAGAACAGCTTGGACCATTTGGAATGGTATAGATCTTTGGATTTTCCCATAGACTGTGAAAGTTTGCAAAGGGTATGAATAATTTTGGACATGACACTTTTTGTTCAAATGTAAATAAAAGATAAGTAATCATTTTTTCCACAATGATGCCTCTTGTACATCGTCTTATCTTCTGGGAGACGCCTGTGTCACTTCTAATCAAGAAAAAACTTGCTGGTTGAATAAAAGTCAGAATTTACCAGGGGTATGAATAATTTCGGGCTTGACTGTATATGTGTAAATATATATTAACACACACACCGGTGTGTGTGTGTGTGTGCATGTGTGTGTGTGTGTGTGTGTGTGTGTGTGTGTGTGTGTGTGTATCAAGCTGAGCTTTCTCCCTTTTTGAAAGTTACTGTATGTATCTGTATTTCTTGTGTGTGGTCATGATTCCAGATGGTCGGTATCAGAGTGGTCAAAGTGCTCAGCGTTGTGTGGCGGAGGCTGGAGACAGAGGCAGCTGTCCTGTCAGCAGCTGGATGCCAGAGGTACAGTGAGGACTCTGACAGCAGCGGCCTGTGAGAGGACGAGCCGGCCCACAGACACGGAGCAGTGCACTGCCAATAACTGTCCAACCTGGGTAACCAGTGCATGGGGAAAGGTACACTCAAACACATGTAAAGCTTTAGCGTGTAGTGAATGTGACAGACATAATAAGTGTGGTTCTACACACTGTTGATTATAAACACTTTGCTCTCAGCGTGGTTCTTCACGCAGTGATAAACGTAATGCGTTATACATGTTGTTTTGAGTGTAGCACACAAATTGTCCACTGGTGGCACTAGTGTGCTTATGAGTGACGTCTGTTTAGGTAGGAAACTTTCAACAGGTGACAAGGGTGCTGTTAATCGGAGGAGCACAAATAGTTTTTGACCGCAAATCTACACCCTGATCAACGCTCACCCTGTGAAGGCTGAGATATTTGTTGATGGAGCTTGATGGACACATGGATTCTTGCACATTGATATGAAGATCTTTGTGATCAATAAATGACCATCAAAACGCAAACAACGACTATTGGAGTCTGCCATTTCAAAAAACAGGAGGTTACTGGGCGGTGTCAGCTAGTTTACTAGCCATAGACTGTTTGTTTAAGTCCGTATAGCAGCCCCTCAGTGGCTTTAAGTTTTAGGCTTAGCCGTTATACATGTTATTTATTAATGTTGTCCTCAGTCACTTCACGTAATCATGACTGTTCAGGGATCGTGGTTCCTTTAATATGTTGTAAATGCATGATGACGTTGGACCCATGGATGGATGTTGCTGGACATTCCTGTTGGAGTGTTTTTTCACACTCAACGTGAGAAATTGTCTCTTGCCTCAAGCGTAATTTTTTGATATTAATAAATGTCTGTTACATTCAAGCCAGTGCCAAATGAGTAGATACAACACTAATTAAGACTATCAGATCCACACAACTTTCTGTATTTCTCAGTAAGACTATGTTCAGAAGATAGTGGCGTCCGGCGACTTTCGCACACAGAAAATCAAGCGAAGATAATGACCTCTTCTGAAGAGTCCGTGTTTTTTTTAATCATCTGTGTCCTCCTTGGTTACTAGTAACTGTGTGGAGGAGGGGTGGGGGTGGGGGAATCACTGAAGGCGTGTATTATGTGACTGCTAAAACAGTTTTGTTGTCATTACTTAGAATTACTAATGGGGGGAGACAGAAACTACGGACTATATCTTTAAACATGGGTGGGTGTCACACAATGTAGCAAATGCAGTGTTAATTGTTAACTTCCTGTTCCTGGATTTCAGTGTTCAGGGAGGTGTTTAGGCCCCACCACCACGGTACAGAAGAGATCTGTCACCTGCCAACATGCCAACGGCTCCTCATACACAGACTGTGATCTCAAGGACAGGTATACACACACACATTGATTCGCAACACAATGAAAACTAGTAAATGAGCTGTATTTATATAGCGCGTTCTAGTTTTAACAATTAAAGGAACCAATCACCATGCACACACACATTCATCCATTGGTGTCAAATAAACATTCACACACACACCAATGGCGCAGCATCAGGAGCAACTAAGGATTCAGTCTTGCCCAAAGACACTTCAAGATGGGACTACAGGGCCAGGAATCAAACTAACAACCTTCCGATTGGTAGGCGGATCTTCAACTGGGGGTCCGGGATCCCTAGGTCGTCCTCAGAGTTAGGGGGGGACTACCAAATTATACATTTTTTTCTGATTTGTAAAAGCCTGAACATGAATGCAACATATTATTAGCAAATATAAATCAGCCTATTTGTGAAAAAAACATTGATGATAGGCTTACTGGCCTATAGGCCTGTATGATAGGCTTACTGATGTGAAACAGGTCCCAGGAAATCTGTTGGGGGAGAGGACCCAAGACATGTACGCATGTATTTTTACAAGAAAAAACATAAAAAACATTGGAAAAGTTGTTGAAACTGGCCAAACAATGGCCACAGTAATGAATGTGAAGCACTAAAAACCAAAGTAATACTGCTGTCTTTCAGGCCTACATCGGTACGCAACTGTTCCTCTAACCTGTGTGACGTCCAGTGGCGTCCCGGTGCGTGGCGGGCGTGCACTGTAGCCTGTGGGAGTGGCTTTCAGTCCCGCAGGGTGGACTGTGTTCACCGCAGGAGTGGCGGGACTCTGCCGGAGCAGCGCTGTGCCTGGCTCCAACGCCCCTCCGCCTGGCAGCACTGCAACACCACCAACTGCGGGAGTAAGTCACAGTGTTGTCAGCTGTTTCAATGCCCCCTTAGTGGTAGATTTTGAGATTTTAAAATGAGAAATTAGAAATCAAGAAACTTTTTTTACTAAATACTTGCTTTTGGGGGAAATATCTGGAATTGTTGGGTCTTTTCAAATTTTTTGTATAGACGTACCGGTATCGGTACAGTGTCCCAAGATAACTTTTGTCATGATTCGATACTATAAACAAAACTGAATTGAATTGTAGACTGACTAACATATAATATATCTATAGTAACAGCTTTCTAGTCAGAAAAGGCAGATGCTGGGCAATGAGCACAGAGAAGGCGGTGGCCAGATAGAGCAAAGGTGTTGCTATGACACAAAACTGGTTAAAAATCGGCAAAGTATCTTCATAAATAATACCAAATTACACATTCAATTCCAGGAAACATCTTAAGTTACATTACAATATGTCAAAGGAAATTTTTAAAAGACTGGATAGGAGTTCTGGGCAGCAGGATAGCTCAGTTAGTACAGCGGGTGCCCTTACATAGAGGTTTACTCCTCCCAACCTGTGGCCCTTTTGCTGCATGTCATCCCCCCCACCCCGCCCTTTCATGTCTTCAGCTGTCCTGTTGAATAAAGGCTAAAAATGCACCCCCACAAATAAGTCTTTACATGGACTGTTTTGTTCCCATGCAGGTGAATGCAAGGACACAACTCAGTACTGCAGCGTGGTGAAGAGGCTGAAGCTGTGCTACCTGGACATGTACAAGCAGAGATGCTGTGGCTCCTGTTCACAGGATCCCGACTCCACCTAGTGGCAGCGAGCCGTTATAACCACACTGCATTTTGTAAAAACAGATGAACTACATGAAACGAACGAGCAAAATACTGAAAGGACGCTGTCTATGAGTGGAAGCTTCAAAATGCGCATATTTAAACAGGAAAAGCTTCAGTCCAATTATTTCACTTCCTAAAAGGAACCTGAACAGAGCCTTCAAAGGCCGTAAGGATAAAGGGGCTTTACTTTCTGAATTTGGACCCAAAACTCCTAATATGAAGACAAGTGTAGTGGAGTTTTTTGGACTTTCCTTCAAAAACGGAACATTTACTTTACAATGACATTCATTCATTATATTCCTTCTTGGCAGCGCAGCCAAAAAGAAATGTAACAAGGTTTATTGTAGAACGCGTACCACTACTCTCCTGTAAAGAAGACTTAGACTGAGGTACTGGTTTGCAGATATACATCCGCCAGTCATGTAAATTGAGTCGAATCAGCAACTACATAAAAAGCCTACAAACCTTGTAGCCCTACTTTTACATACACATTTCCTTCAAATGTTCCTTTATTTGTGGAATTGTTCAAAAATTGTTTTTATGAATTTTTTTATATATAAAATATGAAAGCAAAATTTGGGTTTATTACAACTTGGGTCTAATTTTCTTAGTTTTGACCATCATTTCTACAATCTGAATTGCTGAGATCTGGCAACAGAGCAACATTACTACACAAGAAGTCAGACAGCTTGTTAAAACCACTTTATTTTGAGGTAAAAAGATAGTGGTTATGGCACATGAACAATGGATGACCAATGGTTAGAGGATAGACAACAAAAATACTTGATTGAGGTTTAGGAAAGATCATGGTTACGTCGGGGTTAGGTTAAAGAGTCTCCATTAACTAGGAGGTGTGGAATAAGGAGCTTAAGCCAGTGTCAAGACCACCTAAACTGAGACCAAGTCTCTACCAAGACCAGAGTGTATCAAGACCAACAAGATCAAGACTTTGAGGGGTTGAGACCGAGTCAAGACCAACGCCAAGGCCGGTTGAGACCAAGTCAGGACCAAGACCAGACCAGTGTGAGTCCTACACCGCATGACACGATAAAATGTTGAAAATTATAACCATAGGCACTCCTCATGTTGATTTGAAAGATTCAAATTCCCATAAAACACCCACAGAAAACACTGCATTTGAAGCAGGATGTTTTACATCCAATCACAGTAATGATATTAACACACAAAGCAGACAATACACAGGCGGGTATGGTCTTAAAATAAAATCCAGAGTTCTCTTCATCCAAGTAAAAATGTGTTAATTCCGAGACGAGACCTTCAAAAAGTGGTCACAAGACCCGTCTCAAGACCAAGACTGAATTTGAGTACTACACTGGCTAAAGCACAGGTTAGCACATGCTCACTCACCATGTGGACCCCCTATTCAGAAAGAGCCCTAAACCACTAAGAAGCATGGTAGAGCAGAGAGATGAAAGAAGCAGAATCCAGGAGACTGTGAGGTTGGGGTTAGGGCAAACCAATAGTTGAGGGCCAGAAAGAGAGTCCAAGATCAAAAGATGCAAAGCTGTTTTAAGAAGAATCTGATAAAGATAAGAAGGAACTGGTGGTCAACAGAATATTAATTCAGGGTGGGATAAGCCATTGAGATGAAGATGGTAATGAAGGGTAACCTGTTGGTTAGGGGTTAGGGTCACAAACCTCACATCTTTTGCATGAAAGTCAGATGTGCTTCACACCCATCCACTGTAACCTCCACGCCCTTACTTTACTACATTAACCAGTCCCTCCAGGATTTCGAGGCCTTTTGTCGGAGTTTGTTGCAGCCCAAAAATGCCTGATTTTGTGGGAGCTTTTGTAAAAAAAATTGCAATGAAAGTTGCAATGTCTTTTGTATTTTTGTTGCAATGAAGTTACAAGAGACAGTGAAAATTGCAGAAAAATATTACTCTGGGCTGAGTTTTACTAGTAACCTTACCAAAAATCCTTAGGATGCTGCAACTGTTGGTATTATATGAAAATGGCTGGTGGATTTAAGACAAAATAATTTATTGAATTAATCAAATTTGAACATGTGTGTCAGTGATCTTTACACTGTTAGTTAACTTCCTATCCTAGCCTGGGACGCACATTCATTCGGTTTAATAAAGGACTTGTTGGACTTTAACTTATCATTGCACTTACAATAACAAGCGTAGCTGTCCTCAATTTAGGTCACCCTGTACATCTCATCTCTGGTTTTTCCTGCATCCACTGTGTGTGTGTGTGTGTGGGGGGGGTACTTAGCAGCAGCCCCGCCCGCTGCAGAGAGCCGACAGGATTGAAACAGCAGGGCACCCAGATAGCTCAGTTGGTAGAGTGGGCGCCCATGTATAGAGGTTTACTCCTCAACACAGCAGACCAGGGTTTGACTGCGACCCTTTGCTTTGCTTTGATTGGTTAAAGTCACGGGAACCTCCGGTCATTGGTCAATTTTACAGAAAAGTTGCGGTGATTGGTCAAAATTGCGAGACACACCAAATTCACGGCGATTGTTACAAATTGCCTGAATTATTGCAATATCAACATCGCGATATATTGGAGGGACTGATTAAAGGGTAGTTTTTTTCAATCTGGACCCTTTTTGTGTGTGTAGGTGACTGATGGGAACACCAATCTTTGACATTGGTGCAATATTAAACAAGATTGCTGCAGTCGGCAGCGACAAAACGAGATACAATGTAAGTTATTGGGCAATTGCGCATCTTCAATTTACATCCACATAAGTGCTGTTTTCCCACTGACAGGCTCCAATTAAAATTCTTAGTGTCTGACAACATTATGGAAAGGATCCCTACAGAGATAGACCTTTTTGTTAAAGAGTAAAACATCCCTGAAAAGTAGAAGTCTATTTTAATAAACAGCAATTTTATTTTGTGAAATACACTTCATTCAAAGTCGACTGAAACTAAATAAATCAAAAGCCTAAGTCTTGTGCTTACTTTATAAAAGCAATGTCAGGAGAGATATAAAACAGGATTAAGGATCCAAATTCTTAAAGACCATTCACTTGAGTGAAGGTTCTGGTTTGTGATTGTTGTCACATGTCACTGATGAGAAAAGAACTGCTGCTGTTGGAGCTCCAGTTGTGGGAGCATGAATTCATATGCACATATTCACCAACATCACTTAGGATGTTAAACGATGACCAGAAGAATAAAAGAAATGACTTTGATATTAAAGACGAAGAACAGTTCATTGAGGCAAACCTGACTCTAGACAGAGAGGCACCAGCACAACACTGATTTTGACTGATGGGTCTATTCATGTTACCTTTGTGTTGGTTATCATACTGATGTGCTGCATTGTAAAATGTCTTGTATATACTGTGTTATACATAAGTGCAATATCGTATATTGAGTGTATGTAGATTGTGTGCAACTTTTATTTTCTTACTTATTCATGTTGTCTTTTTAACAACTGTTAAAGATCCTAGAGTATAAAGCATGTGTATATGTTGATTGGGTGGTATGTTTGCTACCACTCACCTGGTTTTATTTGCATGTGTTAAAGCGCATCTCCAATCTTTTAAACTCAACAAGCAATTGTCAGCGTTGACCCCTGGCTATACAGTATATCCCATGTGGTGACGTTACACTGCTTGTGGACTTTTTGACTAAAAGAATATGAGGTAGAACGACAAATCATTAAAGTGCTTTAGATAACAAGGCAAAGAAATAAAGACATTTGATCTCTTCATACATGTGGACCTAATCTTTGGCTACATATATTTAGAGGAAAAAAAACAACCTTGATCCAGCTCTTAAGGTAAATGAAAAGGGTTTCCTAAAATCTTATTTTGAAATGGGGATGTACAGTACATTATTTTGATGAACATGATTTTGTGACAATACAACTAATAAAACCTTCGCCCAATATGTTAATCACAAAAGCAAGTTGAGGAAACCTGAAATAAAGTGCACACTGAGGGTGGGATATGTATGGGTAAATTCTGACATTTTGGGAAAGATGCATTATCATAGACACTCAAAGAGCTTTG
>NC_045747.1:27190282-27203231 GCF_008692095.1 Etheostoma spectabile | reverse complement strand
GAGACTACTCCTACTACTAGTAGCACCAGCCTCATGACACCAGACGCTCACCACATATCAGCTCGGTAGAGAGGGGAGAGAACTGTTTTTAGTGGGGTGTGTGGGGGGGGAATTGGAACATCCAGAGAAAACCCACATAGACACGGCGAGAACATATATCATCCCTTCTTGTCCACGGTGTGAACCATTCGGCCGATTGTGTTGTTTATTAGCATTCATTTTTTATTGGTGAAATAATGTGACAAACAGTATATCCAGTATATACATATCTTTATTTTGGATTCACATTAGCTGTTAACAATGTAGCAGCTACTCTTCCTGGGGTCCAAAGAAAAAGAACATGAAACATGAAAGAATAATAAGATAGAAGTAATGGACAGATACAGGCATTAAGCTAAATCCAGACAGAGCTGATGATTAATTTTATCTGTGTATCCCTCAAAGAGGGAGGAGAGTCAGGGGGATTCTAAGTCTTAGTCGGTTCTAAGGGGGGCACTGAAATATAAAGCCTGGACCCCTGCCTGGACCCCCTTCTGGCTCCCCTGACGAGACTAGCTACAGTGATGATAAATGGTATTGTAGCGACCCTGCAGGACTAATATGGGAGAGACTCTTGGGGTGTTCATTGGGGGAAGAGGTTGCCCTAATTCAGCTGATTGGTCAGGTTCAGAAAGGGGAGGGAGGAAGGAGGATAGGCGGGAAGAAACAGGAAGAAGAGGGAAGTGTTTACAGGGGGAGAGAAAGCTAACTAGCTAGTCAGGGCCGGCAGTCTTTTTGTTGTTTAGGGCACTCTTCCAACCCTGTTATTAGCCTGTGTTCTAGGGTAATAAAGCCCGGTCCACCCGGTTACGCTTTAGCCACCGTCGCCTCGTCATTCAGCTAGCTAGGCAGCCGTGCGGCGGAGCCGTGAGCGCTACAGTATCAGAGGGATTTAACGGAACCGTCCATGCTCGAACACCGTGGGCGGTAACCGAGAGGATTGTGCACGAGCAAAAACAGCACCACGGATTCATATTTTAATCATTTAATAACCATAAAAGGTAGAAAACGATTTAACGAAAGCTAACGAGTTAGCGGTCACGGGGATCTCTTTGGTGTCGTTCTAGCCAGTACGGGGGGTTTTCTATCCAGCCTGGAACTTGTGCCATTTTTCGGAGTTATTGAGCAATAAATCCATACTCTTACATCCAAGATTCATCCACTTTATGTTCATAATTTGTCAGTTTTTCGACCGTTTTTTCCGCTAGCTTGATGCTAATCGCCATTTTAGATATCCCATGATGCACTGGGCCTTTGTTATGGTGCTACAACCAATGACAGGCTGGTCCGTCGTCCATGTGGGTGTTCTTCTTTGCGCATGAAACGCAGCTCATAAATAGGGGGGAGAGCGAGACGAGGAGACAAAGCAGTTTTGAGAAGATACGGAGAAACACTGAGAAAAATGGCATCTCAGCAAACTATGGACGTAAATGAGGCATTGGCCTTATTTTTTTTTGCTATGGAGGATGAAGCAGATTCGGGAGAAGAAAGTTTTTTGACTGATGAAGAACTGGCTTACCAGGATGGTCTAGACCCCGCTGAGGAGTAAGTAGCATTTATTTATTTACAGTAAGTACAAAAACTAGGGCTTTCAATAGTCACAACTTTTACCTGCAGGGGGGGGGGGTAGGGCTTTCAACACTTAACACCTTTTAGCTGTGGGGGTTGGGGTACAGTAGCAATCTCAGCCATTGTTGTCTTATGTGTGAGAAATAAAATACAAAAACACTCATTGGTCTTATGTATATGATCTAATAATTTGTTTTACAGTGGTGATTATGAAGAAGACACCACCCCACCAGCCCAGGCAAGACAAGAAACCCCCCATTCTTCAGAAGAGGAGGGCCCTCCCACTTCTCCTGAAGCATCCCAGCAGCTCCTAGGAAGGGGTCATAGACTGAGAGGGCGAACCAGATCTGGCAGCTTGAGGGGTCGACAAAGACGCAGTCCTGAATCCAGATCCAGATCTAGATCCCCACAGCCAGCAGACCAAACCCTATCATGGAACGATGAGAGTCAGCCAGACATCCCTCCAGTGCCCAAAAGGTTTCTCCCAGCAAGAAAGCCAGGACATCAGCTCGACCCCACATCCACATACACACCACTGGACATTTTCAAACTTTTCTTCAGTGACACTGTTGCGATCACTTTGTGTAACAACACAAACACAAATGCTGAAAAAAACATTTCCCGTGGCAGCAAATATTCGTGGAAACCCTTCTCTGTTGAAGAATTTTTCAAATTTTTAGGACTCACTTTCTATTTTGCGCTGGTGAGACTCACAAATATCCGGGACTACTGGAGGAAAAACACAATTTTCAGCCAACAGTTTCCAGCCACAGTGATGTCACGTGACAGGTATCAGGTCATTTCGTGGAACATTCACATGAGTGACCCTCATGAAGATGTCCACAATGACAAAAAGAAAGGGACACCCGCTTATGACCGGCTGTTTGGCGTGAAGCCCCTTTTAGATGACCTCAGACAGGCATGCAAGGCATTTTACCACCCACGGCAGAACCTTTCTGTGGACGAGAGGATGTCAACAAAGGCCCACACCGGCATGACACAATACATGAAGGCGAAGCCCACCAAGTGGGGCTTCAAACTTTTTGTACTGGCAGACAGCAGCATTGGGTACACTGTGGACTTTGCCGTATACTCAGGGAAGTCTGTGTTTGCTTCTGGTGTAGGACTGGCATACGACTCTGTAATGTCCCTCATAGACAAAACACACCTAGGCAGTGGCTACAATCTGTATGTAGACAACTTTTATACAAGTCCAAAGTTATTCAAAGATCTCCACAGTATGCACTTTGGAGCATGCGGCACCTACAGGGACCACAGGAGAGGATGCCCGCGCACGACCAAAAATGCCATGACGAAAAAGGATCCGAGGGGCACCATCAGGTGGATCCGTGACGGCCCTCTGATTTTTGTCAAGTGGATGGACACTCGGGAAGTCTCTGTCTGCTCCACAATTCATTCTGCATACTCTGGTGAGACAGTTCAGAGAAGACTAAAAGCTGAGGATGGAAGCTGGAGCGCCTACTCTATTCCATGCCCGACCCCTGTCGCTGAGTACAACAGGAATATGGGAGGTGTTGATCTGTCTGATCAACTCATTCAGTATTACTCAGTTCACCACAAAACAATGAAATGGTACAGGACATTGTTTTTTCATTTTTTGGACATTGCCGCGACCAACAGTTACTTGCTCCACAAGGAGCTTTGTTTAGAGAAGCAGCAACAGCCCATGACCCACAGGGCTTTTCTGGAGGAGCTGACAGCCCAGCTCTGTGGTGTCACCGTTGACGTCCCCCCCACTCAGGAACAGAGTGACCATATACCTGTGCCAACATCTGACCAAATTGAAGCAAGCAAGAAGGCCTCATATGGTCGAAAGCCATGTGTACACTGCAGAAAGACAAAGCAGATCAGACGGGACACCCCCTGGAAATGCAAGGCATGTGATGTGGCCCTCTGTGTTATACCAGACAGGAACTGTTTTGAGGATTGGCATCAATAAATGGCATGAGGGCAAAAACGCCTCCTAAAAAAACGCCTCCTAATGTAAATAGTTTTAGTTCTATAGCAGTTATAGTGTTCATTTCTCTGCTCCAAGGCTCCAAAGACAGGAGCCAACTGTTTTACAGAAGAAAAATGCTTAGCTTTTATATTTTTGTGTGTGACTTCAATAAATCTCTCAAAAAGGATTACATTTCTGTTTTATTTTTTCATTTGTATTTATGGTCCCATAAGATTTTTACTTTCAGGTGACATCAATGAAACGCAAATATTCTGACAGTCAAATTTGTATTGGAAAAAAAAGATGTTTGTAAATTGACTGTGCACAACAGGGTTGATGTTTTACAAGCTTTTTTATAAAAAATAAAACCAGACGGCCCAGAAGTGGTCAAAAATCTTTTAGGTCTCAGAAGGATAAGCTATGCCCGGAAACATCTGGTCTGATTCAGTTTCCGGGCTATTTGCTGTGCTTTTCCTGGGTGAGTGTAAGAAGGATAAATCTATCCACATTTAAGAAGCTATGTGTTGTCGGAAAGTTGGTAGGGGTACAGATTCACATATCTAACCCCTGTGAAAATGCACCACATGAAAATACTGAACAGCCCTTTATGCACTTTCCGCCCAATTAATACACAAGGCACATATCTTCACATGATCTGGGAGTACTCTCCCATAACAATATTGCATCCCAACCCTTGTTTAACGTTACTGTGCCTGTTACGGTCAATAGCTAAGTTCCCATCCACTTGTCAATCGAATTATCTGAAGTTTGGTAAAAAAAAACTCATGCGAATAAATCTGGCTTTAAAGCGAATAAAAACCTGTGTGTAATGGTGTCACATGCGGTTTTGCGATCAAATTGGCACATCAAACTGATTTTAGAGATTAAAAGGTGTTTCCATTCATTTTCGCACTGAATTGCACAACATTCAAGCAACCTTTTGCAAACAATGTTTTTCTAGACAAAATGGACTGCGCCGTCTACCAACAAATGATCAATATTGCACAAGTGGTAATAGTGCTTATGTGCCAGCTGATTGCGACACATCAAGCTATGATAAGACAACAACGATGCTATCAACACATCGCTCTGATGATGCAGATGCAATTTGCCTTTTATTGTCCCTCTGGCACTGCTGCGAGACAACTCATTTTTGAGACATGTCTCGCTGTTTGAGGGCTTTCCATTTACTCCGCAGGACATCCCCGTCTCGTCCTAACCTTTCTTGACCATTTCCTTCGTGAGTTCCTGATAAATTAAATTCAGAAAGTCTCTCGTCTCCTCGTTCGTCCACTTCCGTCTGTCTTTGTTGACATACACCATGTGTGCAAACAGAGAGGAAATACTGGGCGGAATTAACTAAATAATAATAATAAAACTCTAAAACATGTCATCACTGGGTGCTAGATGAGACTTTTAGACGCCACAATACTGCACTAAGGGCAACCTGCACAATTGGTTCATTTACATTTTAGCATACATTTAGCATATTATTTAAGCAGCACATTTTGTTTTCCCTTCCTGTATATATTTAAATATTTGTTCTTATATTTTATTCCTATTATTATTATTATTATTATTATTTCATGTATACTGTATGTATGTATATTTATCCTAGTATCTCATTTATATTTATATTCTGTGTTGTGTGACTTATGTACGAGTGCTGCTGTGACACCGTAATTTCCGATTTTTTTGGGATCAATAAATATCTATCTATCTATAACTTCTTCTTCTTTGTTTTGTGGTGGGTTGCAACCATGAAATGACCTAAAACTTAATCGCAATTAATTATTTATTCGGCAAATGACGTTTGCACCAGCGTTTATCGCATAAACCGCATACTGATCAAGAGAAAATCCGATGAGGCCAAACGTATTTCTTTTGAGTCGATATTCATGAAATTCCATCAAATTTTACTGCTTCCATAAGGCATTTTTTATTTGATATCACTTAATTTGGATAAAAACGTGTGGATGAAAGATGTACAGCAAAAGACCGAGCACAACATTTCAGACCGTCCTCACCTGTGTTAACAACAATGTAATGATTTTTCACTATAAAGTTGCTGACAGCTGCTGCTGTTTCAATCCTGTCATCTCTCTCACAGGATCAATGAGAGTAGATTCTACCCAACCTAAAAAAAAAAAACATGTTTCTAACAGTTGCGTGACCAGTGTAAAGGGTAAATAAATAAAAAAGATAACTATTGGAGATGTATTTTAAAGATGGAGACAGCTTTGAGTCCAAAAAGGACGCAGCATTTACTCTTCAACAGATAAGGGTTAGCTTCAGGCTAATTTATCACGGCTACAAGGGACAGGCATTTTATGTCATTTCAACATTTGTGTACTCACACTGACTTATATAGACCCTTAGCACGTGATGTCACGCTCGACATGGGCAAACTATCAACACCATGATGGACGGCGGAGGAGCGATGCTGTTGCATAAACCTTATGTACAATAGACGGACGGCAAGCTAAACGTGTACGTGTTCCAATAATGTTCTCACATACACAATCTGGAGAGTAATCCTCACCAACACAAACGTGCATGAACTGCCTTTCTGTTTTAAATAACTGATAAATAACAAAAGTATTCTCATCAGCTAACTGCCGTGCTAACCAGCTGTTCCTGCTAACATGTCAATCCGATGATGACCCCCACATAGCTAACGATCATCGGTTATTCACTGACCTAACTAGCTGGCTACACATCCCAAAAAGAAAGCAGTTCCTTTAACTTGACACACAAACAAAAATATCGGTTAAATTAAAGATGACATGGCATTGAAACTAGCTTCGAAAAGGTTAAAAGAAAAAGGAGTTAAATGCCCTAGCCGACCAGCTAGCTGCAGCTAGCTTTGGACTGCTCCCTAGCTGCCGCGCAACGTGTTGTAATATCCACCGGTTAAATCTACAGCAAATATAATCACAGATACGAAGATGGCTAGATGTTACAATGATGTGTGGTTACTACTGATCATGTACACTATGATTTACTGCATTTCCCAGAGCTGGGATGCGTCCAGGCATCCATTTGAAAGGTGCATTGGCACCCCCAGTGAACAACGGTATGTGGGTAGCCAAGACTGACCATGTCCTCTGAAAAACATGGGCTAGGTTATTCTTAGCAAACGGTGCCATTTGTGTCCAGATGATATAATCAAGAGTAAGTTGTGAAAAAATGGGTTGAAACATAATTTTTCAAGCTTTATTACTAAATGAAAACCTTTTCCACTACATAAAACAAGGTTTATAGTACATAAGATACGGGGATTTAATAGAGGGTAGGTTGTTGATCAGTGTCTGGCATGTATTTTTTTTAACCATAATTTATATAATTAATAAAAAAAAAGTAGTTTAAACAGAATACATGTGTTTGTCAGGAAATGGCGCCATTATCTGCAAAAGGAAAGCAGAGACGTTACAGGGCACGTCCAGATGCTGACAGGAACACCTCAGGAAAGAGAGGGAGAGGTGGAGAAGGGACAGAGAGAAAGAAAGGCAATAGAAAGTGTCCTCAGTAAAAGAGAAACCCAAGCACAGAGAGAAAAATGGTAAGAAAAGAATGCAATCCATGTTCACTCCTCCAGGAAGTCCAGACAGTCCTTCAAAACCAGGGCCTTCAAGGTTAGATGAACGTTGCATCAAGTCCTTAGTACCTCTCCAGGGGCAATTAAACACCAGGATATCACATGCCTTTGTCAGGCAGACAGAAGCATACTGGATTGTGCATGCAATGGGCTGAAAGAGGTGAGCATGGTAGGAGAGACAACCCCACATTGCCATGAAGAACCATCTCGACCTGAGGTCATAACCAGGGAACACATTGGGCAGTGGTGCATCGTGAATTATTATGGCGATGCCTATCCAGGAGTTATTATTGAGATTGATGAAGATGTAAAAGGAAAATGCATGCACAAGAACGGCACAAATAAGTTCCGCTGGCCGATTCTACGAGACAACATTAGCTGGTATGGAGAGGATCAGATTGTGTGGTTCATGAAAGAGCCACAACCTTTGAATAAGAGGTCTATGCAACTGGAGAAGACTGTGTGGAATTTTGTTGACAAACACCTTGGTTGCTGGTCGGCTTAGCTTTGCTATGAAATCAAAAAAATGTTATTGGTATTTCTTTAAAGTGTAATACATTTCATGATTGAAGGTGGGGTGACGGTAAGGTAAATTAGTTGCTTTTCAAATATATTGTCCAGGGGTTTCATGACCACCCATTTGTTCTTTTAAATATTGTCCACCCCGTTACCAACATTGTTAGCTGTGTTTTTTTTTTTTTTTATAATCGTGAAATAAAATAAATACATGTTTTTTTTCAACTTTGTGGTTACTTGCAGGACATGAACTGGCAAAATCAAATATCTTAAACATTTGACCAAATTCCATAGAGTTTCCTATTTTCTTCTAAAACAATTCTGTGGACATTTCCATCTAGTCTTAAAACAGAGCATGTATTTTATATACAGTGTGTTTATTAAAACCTTCTTAAAATATATTTGCAGGGGCAAGGTGAGGGACGCTTGAGCTCTTAGAAAATGTTTATATAAAAACTGTCTATTTAAAACATTCATTAATAGAGATAACAATGTCCAGTAACGCGGGGGGACACGTGCAACAAATCTGATTAATATTCTGATGTCATAACATCCTGAGCTGACCCAACATATTTTTCTCATTGTTGAACATGTCCTTCATCAGATGAAATTATAAAATGAATGAAAATATATATATATTTTTTTAGGCTAGGTTACCACCCTCAAATGGCACCATTTGCTAAGAATTACCCGGCTACGTGTTATATTCATTTTTACTTGTTAATACAAAATAAACTCTAGATTGATGTCTTGTTTTTGCCATTGTGACGTACCTCCCCCTGCCATTAGCGCAGCATTACATACATCAGGGGTCTTCAACGTTTTCCAGGCCAAGGACCCCCAAACTGATGGCGAGATGGAGCGGGGACCCCCTAATTATATATATTGTATATCAAACTGGTCCTATAGTGCCATGTGTGCATTGATGAATGAAAGACATCTTCTGCCTCCATTTATCTGTTTACTACAGTGTGTTGAATTCATGTTAATGTATATTTAAAGACATTTCAATTAGTGGAAAAAATTGCGGAGGGGGGGGACCCCATGCAGTACCTCCGCGGACCTCCTAGGGGTCGCGGACCCCCTGTTGAAGACCCCTGACATACATGATACTCAAAGATTTGAGATCAGCACCAGTGTATGAAGATATCCAATTTACCACATAGTGGTAGAGATTGTGTGGACTAAAGTCGGGCCGACTGAAAACGGAGGGAGGAAGAAGTTAAAGGGTGGTATCCAATCCTGCTATCTCCAACTTCTCCAAATACCGCTCTTTGTGAGCACCTACCAGGTGCCTTACCTACCGATAACGGCACAACAACTTGATGTTAGATGAAGCTATAAAGAAGGAAATAGTATTAATATTAAAGTTTACTTAGTGTTATTTATTTTAAACTGATTGAAACTAATGTCACTTTCCGGCCGTCTACTACACTGTTTAGCTTGTGCTTCCGGTTATTCTGCCGTCCGTCATGGCGTCATGCTAACGTGTTTGCAACGGGTCTATATCTAGAGAACCCAAGATGGTTATTTGCAAAAACAATTGAGAGACAGCCAATAAAGTGATCCCAACAGTGGCCGGAGCTGACAACGGTGAGTTTTTGATATATATGTATATATGTTTATAACTTTATCTCCTCCCAGGTAGATAAAATCTTACCAAACAACGGTGTATTTTTTTTTATACAGTGCACACAGACCAGCTACCTCAAGCAGCTCCCCTTGCGTGCCACGTGCATGACGGCGTCAACGTTGCACTTGCTCAGAGGCTATTGTTACGTTAGTAGTTGCATGTTGCTGGTGGTCTTGCAATGTACTAACTGTACTAATAAACCCATAGAAACAACGTGGTCACGCTGCTGTGAAAGTTCCCCAAATTTCATTTATCCGTCTGATTGTTATCCCTCTCTGCAGCAACGGAGATAGCTAGCTAGCTAACCGGTGCTGACTCAGAGCTAATCGTTGCTAGCCGAGCCTTCAGTCCTCTGTGGCTGTATCCTATATGTCATGGGTTTGTCCCTGTGTTGTGTTTCTGATTTAGTTGGCTTCATGTTTTCTGTTGGTTTTCATGGACTTCTTGTTCTATTTTGAAACCACACTTTGTCTTTATTTAGTTGTCTTCCTGCCTTTGTTTGTTTCCCGCCGTTTTTGATGACCTGTCTCAGCCACAATGTTATTCATCTGTGTCTAGTTGTCTTCCCCTTCCCCGTGTATACAGTGGGGTTTGAATGTTTGGGCACCCCAGGTAAATAATATTTGTATTAATGTGCATAAAGAAGCCAAGAAAAGATGGAAAAATCTCTAAAAGGCATCAAATGACAGATTAGACATTTGTATTATGTCACAAAAAGTTAGATTTTATTTCCATCATTTACACTTTAAAAATAACAGAAAACCAAAAAAATGGCATTGTTATTGTTTGTAATTTTCCGTCTTTTATACGACTGTTGTCATCTCCATCTTTGTCATGCTGTTTAAACCCTAGAGATCTGTATTTGATCTTGTTGGGGATGATGGGTTTCACACTGTGCTTCTGTTCTTTTCTCGAAATTGCTAGAGTCTCCTGAATTCTTTTTTTGAATTTATAATTTTTCAAAATTCTTCCTGACCCTAGAGCTGCAATTGTAATTGTCTAGATTTCCTGTGTTTGGTAGAGGCGTACTTTTTGCGGATGTTGTCCACTAGGGAATGGTGGAAAACTAATGTTTTGTGCACTTCTCTAGTCACAGGAAACCTTCCTAACAGGCGATGGGTTTTTGATCTGGGTGACTGACTTTTTCTGTAGTCTTGATAATCTTTTCTGTATTTGTTGGTGTCTTTTCTTAATCTTCCTGTGTAACTTTGACTCCCTTCTCTTGACTTTCCTCCTTCCAGCCCTTCTGTCTGAAATGATACACAAAGCATTACTTTACTTATCACGTGTTCTTCATGTATGCTCATTGAACAGAATAAGGATGACAAGATGTTACTCTCGTCTTTTCCCCATGATTTCATAATCAAATCTATTAACCCATTTTTTGTTAGTGTTGTTCACTAAATCTCTACCTTGACACCTGAGGCTGTGGATTGACATCAGGACTCTTGAGGGAGAGAAACCTGGTTCTCTACCACGTGCCCTCTCTCTGGATTGGGATTTGGCTCTTTTTAATATGTTCTTTTCCTTCTCTTCTCTCTCTCTCACTTAAATCTTTTAATGCCTTCACCTTTCCTCGCGTTTTGTCCTCGTGCCACGTCTCTTCGTGTTTCTGTAAATCTGCAGCCCTTCTCCCAGGATCAGCATCACGTCGAGCCCTGTACTGGCGCGGCTTCTCAGCAGCAGATAACCTCATTTCCCTAAAAAAACCAAATCACTCTTTTATGTAGTAACACTGCATGTAATGACGTAATAGTGTTGAGATTGGTTAAATTAATCCTCTCTAAAAGTATTATGTGAATTACAGGTTTTTAAGTACGTACTATGTAATTACTTTGTAAGAACACTTGTATTTTATCAAGTCATTTCTGTGTAATAATAGTAATGAATGGTTTTAATCAACAACACTCAATATTTGCACAAGCTATGACAAAAAACCCTGCCTTTATTGTAAACCGTGTTGATCCTTGTCAACCGTGTCACACTTGACATTTCTTCCATTTTAGGCCTTTTTGCTAGCTGTAGCTTTAGCTAGCTCACAGCACATAGACTTGATCAACTCATGTTTTTATAAATTTTCTCTACCTTTTTTTTTTTAAATACAACATCTAAAATAAGTACACAAAAGTATGGTGATGACACGATTGACGAGCTTATAATCTACTCTATGTGCAGACAGTATTATTTATTAAATATTCAAGAGGAACAGTAGAAACTTACCAAACTATTTAAAATGTCCCAGGCAAAGCCTTAAGTAATCAATTTTATTAAACATGATGATATTGAAAAGAATATACCGTGAAACCGCCAGAATAAAAAATACTGTGATACAAAGTTTTGGTCATACCGCCCGGCACTAAGCTTAGGAAGTGTGTCTATCCGTCGGGTGGAAAAGACAACAAGGTTGTTGCGTTTAAAATTAGCGATTACTACCGTAATTCTAAGCTGAAAAAGTGTGCCTGTCTGTTGGGTACAGAGCTCCGTGTGAGCACGGGCTTCTATGTCAATATAGCCAGAATCTAACGTTAGCTACTCCCAGTGTTGCCAGCTCCTCATTTAAGGAAAGTTGCTATTGGCTGTCCTAAAAGTTGCTAGAAGTTGCTAAATGACGCCATCGCCTAATAAGCATAATTAACCATCTACATCATTTTTTTTTTTTTCCCCATAAACAAATCGTTGGGGGAAAAGAATATCCATGCATATTTACAAATGTTCATGTTCAAAAAAGAAACACCTGAGCATAAAAAAAAAATCTAAAAGCTATTCAAAAATATATAAGTCAAAATCAAAATTCTAGGAAAAAAACAACAACATTTAGAGCTGCACACACGGGGAGATATGGACCGACTGCACGTGACGGATGCTGCATGTAGGAGAGGAATAACGTTATGGGAGAGACAAAAAGTGAGCAAAAACCATAGGCTGTGTGTGTGTGTGTGTGTGTGTGTGTGTGTGTGTGTGTGTGTGTGTGTGTGTGTGTGTGTGTGTGTGTGTGTATACAATACAGGCCAAAAGTTTGGACACACCTTCTCAATCAATACGTTTTCGTTATTTTCATGACTATTTACATTGTAAATTATCACTGAAGGTATCATAACTTTGAATGAACACATGTGGAATTATGTACTTAACAAAAAAGTTTGAAATATGTAAAACATGTCTTATATTCTGGTTTCTTAAAAGTTGCCACCCTTTGATTTTTGATGGTGCTGCAAACCCTTGGTGTTCTTTCAATGAGCTTCATGAGTCACCTGAAATGGTTTTCATTTCACAGGTGGGCCTGGTCAGGGTTAATTAGCAGAATGTCTTGCCTTATTAATGGGGTTGGGACCATCAGTTGTGTTGTGCAGAACTCAGGTTGATACACAGCCGACAGCCCTATTGGACAACTAGTAGAATTCATATTATGGCAAGAACTAATCAGCTAAGTAAAGAGAAACGAGTGGCCATCATTACTTAACGGTCACTTGGTCCGGAAAATTGCAAAAACTTTGAATGTGTCCCCAAGTACAGTCCCAAAAACCATCAAGCGCTACAATGAAACTGGCTCACATGAGGACCCCCCCAGGAAAGAAAGACCGTGGCTGTGTCTCAAATCGCGCACTTCTGTACTAAATACTAACTATTTGAGTAC
>NC_045747.1:27188525-27190272 GCF_008692095.1 Etheostoma spectabile | reverse complement strand
CACATTGTCGAAGTGCGGTCAAATGAAGTGTACTTAAAATACCCGGATGGTGCATTCAAACCAGTCACAAAGTTAAGTGTAGATGGATGGACACTTTCCACACTCAACGGTCGCCATCTTGTCTACGTAGCGGAAGGGGCGGAGCGACGGAGCAATACAAAGTTGAACGTGAGTCTTTTTGCTATACATATAAGCCACTTGTAAATATATATTTGGTTAATTTTACAGTCGATAATCATTTTTGTACCACGAATTATAAGGTTTATTAGTACCGTAATTTGACGTGCTAGCAAGCCAACCTTAGCTAACAGCGGCAGTTTACCATGTTGGCAAATAAGTTATAAGCTAACGTTACATGTGTTATAGTATACGTTGTTTGTTTAACTTTGTCCCATTGTAGACGATTTTAGTTAGATGTATGATCTTAACAAGTTGTACATAATCCGGTGAGGTTAGCGCAGGGAAATAGCGATCAGCTGATTGCCAGTAACGTTAACAGTAGCGGATGTTAAAACGTATCCACTGTTTCTGCCTCCACCTGATGTATATCCTGTATATCCTGCCTCCCCCTGATGATTATCCTGCATAACCCGTCTCTTCAGGG
The DNA here is from genome assembly GCF_008692095.1 of Etheostoma spectabile. NCBI lineage: Eukaryota > Metazoa > Chordata > Actinopteri > Perciformes > Percidae > Etheostoma > Etheostoma spectabile. The sequence goes on along the minus strand of NC_045747.1, from coordinate 27,189,668 downwards.
ACAAACGAGGAATAAAGGTCCGTCATTTAGGGGTGACGATGGCCATCAGACCGTAGAAGGATCCCCTGGAGAATCTGCTCCCCCCTCAGGTCCCTATCCCCATCAGACTAGCTACGGCCTGGGGGGAGCCTGCAGAACTACAAGCACATTTTTAAATAAAATTATATTAAAAGTATTTAACTTTGTTATCTTTTGTATTACACGTTGCATGACTGTAGCAAACATATAATGAATATAAAGGAATGGGTCTATTTAAATGTCAATTCTGTTACCTTTGCTTTCACTATTGTATTGTCACTGTATGAAGACCATTTAGAACAAAAATACAACTTATATAAAAGATGTAATGATGGTTTGTCTATTAGGTAAGTTGTATGCTTCATAACAACAGTCTTATCTATGGGCAACAATGTCCTCATGAAAACCGCTGAGCATTAAATGAACAGTAACGTAATGAATGAATATTACCTACTTATTTTAGAGCAGAAACATAAGTATATACTTAAAGAGTGGACTGCAAAGAATGGGTATAATTAATGAATTAAGAGTGCAGTAACAGAACGAATATTACGATACAGTTGTGTGTACTGGTTCAGCTAATGGGGGGGGGTGACATGACGGCCGGTCGCAATCGTCATCCTGGCGTGACACGGAGCAAATATATACATTATTTTTGTTAAAATATCAAAAACAAAGCAGGAATTATTTTTCGCGCGAAACACAGCAGCAGACTGGAATGCTCTCCCTGGTGAAATTCCAATTGTACAGAAGAAGAAGGGATGAAATGTGATCGTCATTTCCGGTAAGTGCACATGGAAGTGCGCGATTTGAGACAACACTCCTCTGTCAAAATTTACGCACTATGCAAGACAGTACGTAGTGCACGAAGTGTACTTCTGTAAGTGCACTAAGGGAAGTGCGCGATTTGAGACACAGCCCATGAGTCACCTCTGCTGCTGAGAATAAGTTCATCTGAGTCACCAGCCTCAGAAATCGCAAGTTAACAGCAGCTCAGATTAGAGACCAGATGAATACCACAGAGTTCTAGCAGCAGACACATCTCTAGTACAACTGTTAAGAGGAGGCTGCCCAAATCAGGCCTTCATGGTCAAATAGCTGCTAGGAAACCACTGCTAAGGAGAG
>NC_045747.1:27180317-27188515 GCF_008692095.1 Etheostoma spectabile | reverse complement strand
GAAGAGATTTGTTTGGGCCAAGAAATACAAGGACTGGACATTAGACCAATGGAAATCTGGGCTTTTGGTCTGATGAGATTTTTGGTTCCAACCGCCGTGTCTGTGCGATGGAGAAAAGGTGACCGGATGGATTCCATGTGCCTGGTTCCCACCGTGAAGCATGGAGGAGGAGGTGGGATGGTGTGGGGGTGCTTTGCTGGTAACACTGTTAGGGATTTATCCCAAATTGAAGGCATACTGAACCAGCATGGCTACCACAGCATCCTGCAGCGACATGCCGAATAATCTGCCTGCTGGTTGCGCCGAAATCCTGCCCTTTCTAGATTTTCTTGCAGGAAGAAGGGTCTTTTCTTTTCAATCCGTAGGCGGTGGGAATAAAAAAAGAACGTTTATTACAATAGAATATATTCAGAGACAAGGTTTACAGAGAATTATGTTCCCATTAGCTTCTCCCTAAGGGTTGTTAACTCTTCCTCCCTTCTGCAGTCTTAGGTTGGCACAGGTGGCGGTTCAATGTTACCACGTGACGATTTGTTTGTACCCCGCGGGTTTTGTCTTCAGAAGGTTAGTGCCCTAGCAGAGCTTGGCCTGCAAAAAATAGTTAACAGGTCTCCGACATGCCTCTACTAGCGAGGAGGACTTCACCCAAACACAGGGACGTGTCCCAAAAACACCCTTGGCCCTGCTTTTTCAGAAAATCTTTTTTTTTTTTTTTTTTTTTTTTTTTCGTGCTTTTTTTTTCTTTTTTTTTTTTTTGTTTTTTTTTTATTTTTTTTTAAAACACAATCGGCAGCAGAGCATGGTTTGGACACACTTCGTACCAAAATCAACGTACCAAAAGGTCCAGTAAAAACCTTAGGAACTATCATTTCTGAACCAAGCAGATCAATGTGTAATGGCTTTTGCCCTTTAGCTTCAAAATAATAATGATTTTAACACCCATGAGATAATATAATTGCACTAGTTGATATAATGATGTTCATGCACACATGATATGAAATAAAATTTTAATCCAAACACTGCGCTATGGGAATTTAAATAGGGGTCTGTTTATTCTCCCTATTTACTTTTTTTTTTTTTTGTTGTACTTATTGCTCCTGTTAGTTTTAAGGAAAGAACCTTTATTTATTTAGCAAGACCGTATCATCATAAAGAAAAATGGGTTCCTTGTTAAAGGTGGATTTTTCCTAATTAAGGCATTAGATCAATTTCAAAAATTCCCCCCAAAAGATGGTATTGTTCTTTTTTTGTTAAAACTTAACTGGGGTTCTTAAACGTCATATCCATTGGAAAATCTTCTAGCTGCATCAAAGTAGGGGTTACAGGAGTGACATGACTGGGATCAAAAACAAAAAACACACGAGCTTTTTTTTCTTTTCTCTGTTTTTTTTTCTACCACCAGTTGGTAGTTTTGTTTCCTCGATTTTCATTTCCTTTTATCTGGGTGGTGGTCCCGGTGCAACTAATAATGGATGTCCGGGCGTCATAAAACATTTTTTGAAACAATCATGACTTCTATTTGTACACACGGGCACGGACTGTAAAACATTGCATGGTACCAGCCACATGGACCAATCAATCGACCATCGTGGTGGTGGCTTCGGATGTCCTAGGGTAGGTATATTTTGCACTCCCTATAATTTTAAAAAATAACTTTTTGGAAAAATAAACCAAACATTTTTAACGTCGGATAAATAGGCCATAAGTTCGGGCTAATGAAGTTGAAATGTCTGCTATGCACTCGCCACGTTTACCTTTTTTTTCGTTCTCCCCTCCCCATATCCCTCTTTTCCTCTTTCCCCCCTCTCCCGCCTCTTTCGCGGCCTGCCGCCCCGCCCCGGACGCGCAGCGCGAGCCACGTGACAGCAGAGGGGGCGTCGGGTAGTGCAGATTTGGGACACGTCCTGTGTTTGGGTGTCGAAAGGTCGGGCCTCTAGTAGCAGTCCTGAGACCTGTTATCTATTTTGCAGGCAAGCTCTGCTAGGCACTAACCTTCTGAAGACAAAACACGGGTACAAACATGACGTGGTAACAATTGAACCCCCCTGTGCACATAAGATCATGCAGAAAGGGATAAGAGTTAGACAACCTTAGGGAGAGCTATGGAAGCATTTCTCTGGAACCTTGTCTCTGGAATATCTATATGTTAATAACGTTTTTTTATCCAACCTACGGACTTGAACCCTTCTTCTGAAAGAATCTAGAAGGGCAGGATTTCGGCGCAACAGCAGGCACATTTTATATTTTAAAGGCCAGTTATTTCATGATCAAGGATATAATGCATCCTGATAAAGTTCCCTTGGCATTTGGACTTAAAATAGCCCCCCACCCACACCATCACATACCCATGCCATACCTAGAAATTGGCATGGTTTGATTTCAGTTAGCTTAATAACTTAATTCCTCTATTTATTCAACTTTAGATGGGTTCATAAACTTTGAGCACCACTGTATGTGTCTATCATACATTAATACTTGCTTGATTTATTTGAAAGACATTATACTGTAGTCTGACGTCTTATGATTATAAGTGATGTTTGTGGCAGACCTTTTGCATTTTTGTTATAAGCACAGTGCAATAATGATGTATGACCGATAGTATTTCTCAGTTTAAGTTCAGTTAGAAGGTTAGGGAAGTGAAATAACTTGCGTGCTGCTTGAACAATAATGTGATTATCAGTGAAGTAATTGCTGTGTGTTTGTAGTTGCAGTTTCATATGTCAGTATACAAACAAGTCATCGAGAAAATGTTAGATCCAATTTGGACTAAAATTATTTGCAAGACCTCAGTCTTCAGGAGGTATGACTCTCTTCAAAGAAGTCCACATTAAGGAGTGAGAGACCTTTGTCTCATGAAGACCTCAACCCTCCCAACATCTGAGGAGAGCACTGACGAGATGTGGTGAGACCTAGTCTAGTGGAGGCACCAACCCTTCTACCCAGAAGTAGCAAAGGCAAAGGGGTGAGGGCCCTTTGTTTGTGCAGAAAACCAGCCCTCTATCACCAGGCAGCAAGAACAAAGGGATGTGAGCTCTTGGTTCTTTGTTGGCACAACCCTTCTAACACCATGAAGGAGCCAGGCAAAGGGGTGAGAGCCCTTTGTCTGTGTATAAAACAACAACCTCTACCACCTGGCAGCAAGTACAAAAGGGTGAGAGCCCTCATCTTCATCCTCTGAAGACAAGCAGCCTTCTCCGCCAAAGTGGCAGCAAGCATGGAGGGGTGAGAGCTCTTCATCTTCTGAAGACAACCAGCCTTATACCACGAGGAGCGAGCAACAAAAAAAGGGATGAGGGCCCCATCTTCTGAAGATAAGTAGCCTTCTACTCCAAGGCGGAAACAAGCATGGAGGGGTGAGAGCTCTTGTCTTCATCTTCTGAAGACGACCAGCCTTCTTCCACGAGGAAGCAGCAAGAGAAAAGGGATGTGAGCTCTTTCTTCTTTGTTGGCACCAACCCTTTATTACCATGAAGGAGCAAACACACAGGGGGGGAGCCTTCGTCTCCTCTTCTGAAGACGACCAGCCTTTACCACCAGTCAACAACAACGTAGGGATGTAAGCTCTTTGTTCTACGTAGGCACGACCCTTCTAGCACCATGAAGGGGTGAGAGCCCATCGTCTTATGAAAAAACCAGCCTTCTACCAATAGACAGCAAGAAAGAGAGTGTAGCCCTTCCTCTTCTGAAGAAGTCAAGCTTTCTAACATTTCCGTGCATTGACATTGATCAGCCTACCATCTGGTGGAGCACGTACAAAGGGTGAGAGACCAATGTGTTGTGAGATTTCAACCCTTCAAACACCTTGAGGCAAGATGGACCAAGTAGTGGCAGCCCTTCCTTATATCTTCATCTTCTGAAGACAAAGAGCCTTTACCACAAGGAGGCAGCAAGAAGAAGGACTAATAGCCCTTATCTATCTGAGTGCAGAGAGAGCTTAAGGAATGCAAGAAAAAATGTAGAAACAGAAAGAGAAAAAAGAGAGAGGTGTGAAAAATGAAGACCAAGAACCAGGAGGAGGAGAGGACACTTTTGGTCTGCTTCAAGAATATACATTTGTGGCTCAATTGCAAGATTGGCCGCATTGCCAAAAAAACCAATCATGAGTAGATCAGTGGTGGTTCAATTTCTTCACTAGTAAAAGTTCCATCTCCACTACAGTGGGGCTCAAAAGTTTGGCACCCCAGGTAAAAATTTGTATTATTTGCATAAAGAAGCCAAAAAAGATAGAAAATCTCAAATGCATCAATGACAGATTAGACATTTGTATAATATGCCACAAAAAGTTAGATTTTATTTCCATCATTACAGTTCAAATAACAGAAAACAAAACAATTGCGTCCTCAAAAGTTGGGCACCCTGCAGAGTTTAAACTGCACGGCCTAGGAAAGCTGAGAAGACAGTGTCATGGATTGTTCTCAATATCGTCTGGAAAGACCAGGTGATGTCAATCTTAAGGTTTTATATACCCAGTCTCATCTGACCTCTGCCCCAACAATCAGTACCATGGCTCTTCTAAGCAGTTGTCTAGAAAACTGAAACTGAAAATAGTTGACGCTCACAAGCGGAGAAGGCTAAAAGAAGGTAGCAAAGCGTTTTCAGATGCCAATCCTCTGTCAGATTGTAATTAAGAATGGCAGTCATCAGGAACAGTGGATGTTTAAAGCAAGATCTGGAAGACCAAGAAAATATCAGACAGAACTGCTTGCAGGATTGTGAGAAAAGCAAGTCCAAACCCACGTTTGACTGCACGATCCATCCAGAAAGACTGGCAGACAGGAGTTGCGGTACACCCATTCCACTATAAAGAGATACTTGTAAAATATGGTCTCATGGAAGAGTATCAGAAGAAAACCTCATCTACGTCCTCACCACAAAGATCTGCGTTTGAAGTTTGCAAATGAATTATAGACAGGCCCGATGATTGTGGAAACAGTTCTGTGGACCGATGGGTTTAATAGAAACTTATTTGCCGGAATGAGCAAAGGTACGTTTGGGAAGAAAGGGCACAGAATTGTGCCAACTGTTAAGCATGGGGGGTGGATTAATTATCTTTGGGGTTATATTGCAGCCAGTGGCACAGGGAACATTTCACACGCAGAAGGAATATTGATTCATAAAATTGTAAAGGATAAACGCAAACAACGTTGGCGACCTGGGGCCGTTGCACGAAAGTAGAATAAAGATACAGGATAAGTGAAAAAGCGCAGCTTGACTTAGTGTAATCGCTCCTCGCGGCTTAATCGGTTGCACGTTTGCTGAGCCAGGATGAACGGTGAAGCTAAGTCGAGCAAGTTGTAGATAGCTGGGATATGTGCACGTTCACGGCTTTCACAGATTTACTGATGCAGATGGAAAAGATGCATGCGGCATATGTTTCACCAATGAGCAGCAGCTTCTAATGGAAAGTAACGGAGGGGAAGAATATAATATGCAGAAAGGGAAATACGGTTCTTATCAAACGGAGAGAAAAGCCCAAAGACTATAGCGGACCGACTGAATGTGTAAGGATGTAAAATATCTACTTAGCCTACTAGTCACACTTTTTACAAAATTGTAGCTTCACTGTGTTGTAATTGCTTTAAATATTCTAGTTTCTGTTTTATGTGATAAATGGCGGTTTTACTGTAAAGTTTCTTTGAGTAGCCTACCATGTAAAGCACAATATAAACTAAGTGTAGTATATTTATTGACTACTTTGCCTTAAAAGTGAGCGAGGGAATTAATGTTCCTCAGGAAATGTACTCAAAGGAATAGGCATACATACAACCATATGCACAATCTCTATAAGCTGTCTAATTCTAAATACCTTTGTACATTAATGTTCATGAAGAACAATCAGAAAGGGTTGTCCTGTCTTGTGCTCTCCTGGTCTTGTGTTGTGGTCCTGTATTCCCTGAGTGTCTGTATGTCTATTTCCTGTTTTATTTTGAAGTCGTGTTTCGTCTCATCCTGTCTTTAGTTTTACTTCCTGTGTCTTCCCGCTCTGTGATTACCTGATGTTTCCACCTGCTTCCCTGCCCTCGTCACTGCCTCTCGTACCTCATTACCTGTGTATTTAATGTCTGTGCTTCCTGTCTCTTGTCAGGCCTTTGTCTCGTTCATGTGGAAGTCAGTGGTCCCTTGTGGTGTCCGCATGTTCCTGCCCTCTTTCTCCAGCTGAATTCCTTTCGAAAACCTTGCCAGCCCCTGAGCTTTGGTTTTTGTTTTTCCCTTTTCCTTGGACTTGGCCTTGTTGCTTGGACTTTATTTTGCCCTTGTGTGAAATAAACCTTTTGCAACTTCTTCGCCCTGCCTGCTCCTTCTGCATTTGGGTCCTCCTACTGAGACGTCACATAAGTGACTTCAATACATGCTGTGAGCATATTTGTAAAACAATATTTGTTTGTTGTTTTTTCTTCTTCTGACAAGTAAAGGCACCAAATAAAGGATTAAGAAGCATTGTGGTGTTCCCGTGTTGATAAATGTAAACTACCACTATTTTACAGGCGCGTTATTAGTCCAGTGTGTTAGATACTGAGAAGGTTATGAAACCAAAGTAAGCTACGATAAAAAAACATTAGGCCTACATATTAAGGAGTAGCACAAACTGTCCTTAGAGTCGTATTAGAGAAGGACAAGCAACAAGAAAATGTAATAATGAATGTGGTCTCTTGACCAGTCTGGCATATTATCATCTGGGAATACCGTTGTATTGTCTCACTTAATCTCCAGAGGTCCTGTATAAACCTGAAGTTGCATAGACCACAGATAGTACTTTACAGATAGAGTGGACACTGATGCGACGCACAGGTTGTCGGCAGACAGCGGCCACCGGGCAGCCTCGAAACATACCGTCCCACTGGGAAAAGTCCCAACCTTTCTCCGCCACTCCAATCTGGGTGCCAGTGCAACATTTCTAACCATCTAAACAACTGCAATAGTAGGGCTTTAATAAACTCATGACAACAAATAATGACAGTAAGGATGTTAATAAAATAAAAGAGAAGACAACAAAATACTTTAAACATTTTATGTCGGATTAGAAGGAAGCGATTTGACACATGACACTCAGTATTAATCTTAGCCTGGCTGTTAGCCTGGCTGTTAGCCTGGCTGTTAGCCTGGCTGTTAGCTGGCTGTTAGCTGGCTGTTAGCCTGGCTGTTAGCCTGGCTGTTAGCCTGGCTGTTAGCACTGGCTGTTAGCCTGGCTGTTAGCTGGCTGTTAGCCTGGCTGTAGCCTGCTGTAGCTGGTGTTAGCGCTGTTAGCCGGCTGTTAGCCTGGCTGTTAGCCTGGCTGTTAGCTGGCTGTTAGCCTGGCTGTTAGCCTGGCTGTTAGTGGTGTAGCCTGGCTAGCTGGCTGTTGCCTGGTGTAGTGGCTGTTAGCCTGGCTGTTAGCCTGGGGCTGTTAGCCTGGCTGTGTAGCCTGGCTGTTAGCCTGGGTTAGCCTGGCTGTTAGCCTGGGGTTAGCCTGGCTGTTAGCCTGGCTGTTAGCCTGGCTGTTAGCCTGCTCTGGACCAGGCTAGCCACAAAGAAAAATCTTCATGGTTACTTGGCGGGGTTATCAACCTGGTCTTGTGCAACCAAGTCAAAGAAATCTTTACTAAATTCTTCACTTACCTATGCTATTCAAGCTGATTTATATGTATACTTGACCGTACTACACTTTATATCTTGACTTTATTTTTGATATTTTATACTTTATTCTTTATTTTTTTTGTGTCAACACTGAAAGGGAGCTTTAATCTCGTTGCACAAGTACCGTGGTACTTGTGTATAATGACAATAAAGGCATTCATTCTATTCTATCCAGGATAACTTGAATATCCTGGCTTAATCCCTTACGCTGGTTTGGCAACAGGCCCCAGGGGCCTCTTTTTGATATATGTTGTGTAAGTAGAAAAAACGCTTTATCCAGATGGTTTCGCGCACACTATGTAAGTCGAGTGCAGATTTGAGTCGCACATGCGTCACTTTGTACGAGTGAAGATGTGAGTTGCGCATGCTAACGAGAGACTCTGTAATGTATAATACAATAAAAAGAATGGGCTTTGCACACTCTTGGCAGCACTCCATCACTCCCTTCTTGGTCAATAGCCTTACACAAGTCTGGAGGTGTGTTTGGGGTCATTGTCTTTGTTGGTATATTATTTCACTCATAACTTCTTTATTGTTTTTTTCCCCTGTGTCAACTAACGCAAAAACCGGGGTTGGGGATGGCA
>NC_045747.1:27173150-27180292 GCF_008692095.1 Etheostoma spectabile | reverse complement strand
TAAGGGCTATTTGACCAAGAAGGAGAGTGATGGAGTGCTGCCAAGAGTGTGCAAAGCACAAATTCCATTTTTATTGTATTTACATTACAGAAGTCTCTCGTTAGCATGCGCAACTCACATCTTCACTCGTAGCAAAGTGACGCATGTGCGACTCAAATCTGCACTCGACTTACATCGGGGAGTGACAAACACAATCATGGTACATGCGTTCTTTTGTACTATTATCACAACCAAAAGAGGCCACCTGGGGCCTGTTGCACAAAACCAGCGTAAGGGATTAAGCCAGGATATTCAAGTTATCCTGGATAGAATAGAATAGAATGCCTTTATTGTCATTATACACAAGTACACGGTACTTGTGCAACAATTCTCAAAGGTATACAGTAGAATTGTTTGATTTCAGTATGGGTGTAGTCAAGATGTCTTGTACTCAACTATATCAGTCATTGTCTGGAATTTGGAGCTCATCACATCAGATTTACGTCATTAGCCAAGAAGATGGGGACTATTGATAGAATTGTCTTGTTATTTTCAAAAAGTATTTTTATTAGGAGGTGAAATATAACACTACCATAATCCTAAGCACAACAACGATGTCATTGATTGGGCCATGTGGTGGTACATGCATGTTTACAGTCCATGTGCCTGTGTACAATAGAAGTCTATGATTGTTTCAAAATGTTTTATGAGCGCCGAATCCATTTCACCGCCACCACAAGATAAAAGAAATGAATCGAGGAACAAACGACCAAAGGGGGGAGAAAAAAAAAAGAGAAAAGAAAGAAAGCTCTGTTTTGATCCCGTCAGTCACTGTGCCTACTTTGCAGCTAGAAGATTCAATGGATATATGTACGTTTAAGAACCCATGTTAAGTTAACTAAAAAGAACATACATCTTTTGGGGATTTTTGGAAATTGATCTTAATGCCTTAATTAGGAAATAACCTTTAAGGACACCATTTTTCTTTATTATGAATGAATGTATTGTAAATAAATAAAGGTCTTCCTTAAAATACAGGGGCATAGTATACATACCCCTATGTTAATTCCCATAGAGGCAGTGTTGGAATAAAATGTATTCATATCATGGTGCATGAACATCATTATATTCATAGTGATTATATTAATCATGGTGTTAAAATCATTATATTTTGAGCAAAGGGCAAAAGCATTACACATAGTCTGCTTGGTTTCAGATGATAGTTCATAAGTTACTGTGGACCTTTTGATAAGTTGTTTTGGTACAGTGGTCCAACCATAGCTCTGCCGAGTGTGTTTTAATTCTGAAAAGCAGGGCCAAGGGTGGTTTGGGACACGTCCTGTGTTTGGTGAAGGTCCTCTTAGTAGCAGTCTGAGACCTGTATCTATTTTGCAGGCCAAGCTCTGCTAGGCCTAACCTTGAAGACAAAACACGGGTACAAACATGTCACGTGGTAACAATTGAACCCCCCTGTGCACATAGATCATGCAGAAAGGGATAGAGTTAGACAACCTTAGGAGAGCTATGGAAGCTTTTCTCTGTAACCTTGTCTTGGAATTATTCTATTGTAATAAACGTTTTTATCCAACCTACGGACTTGAACCTGAAGAACTAGAAGGGCAGGATTTCGGCGCAACAGCAGGCACATTTATATTTTTAAAGGCCAGTTATTTCAGGATCAGGATAATATGCATCTCCGAATAAGTTCCCTTGGCATTTGGAATTAAAATAGCCCCCACACCATCACATACCCATCGATACCTAGAATTGGCATGGTTTGATTTCAGTTAGCTTAATAACTTAATTCCTCTATTATTCAACTTTAGCATGGGGGCATAAACTTAGAGCACCATGTATGTGTCTATCAACATTAATACTTGCTTGATTTATTTGAAAGTACATTATACTGTAGTTGAAGTCTTATGATTATAAGTGATGTTTGTGGCAGACCTTTGCATTTTTGTTATTAAGCACAGTGCAATAATGATGTATGACCAGATAGATATTCTCAGTTTAAGTTCAGTTAGAAGGTTTAGTGAAAGTGAAAAACTTGCGTGGGTTGAATCAATAATGTGATATCAGTGAAGTAATTGCGTGGTGTTTGTAGTTGCAGTTTCATATGTCAGTATACAAACAAGTCATCGAGGGAAATGTTGATCCATTTTGGACTAAAATATTGCAAGACCTCAGTCTTCAGGAGGTATGTACTCTTCTTCAAAGAAGTCCACCTTAAGGAGTGAGAGACCTTGTCTCATGAAGACCTCAACCCTCCAACATCTTGAGGGAGCAGCACGAAGATGTGTGGGACCTAGTCTAGTGGAGGCACCACCCTTCTACCACCATGAAGTAGCAAAGGCAAAGGGGTGAGGGCCCTTTGTTTTTGGCAGAAAACCAGCCCTCTATCACCAGGCAGCAAGAACAAAGGGATGTGAGCTCTTGGTTCTTTGTTGGACCAACCTTCTACCACCATGAAGGAGCCAGGCAAAGGGGTGAGAGCCTTTGTCTGTGTATAAAACAACCCCTTACCACTGGCAGCAAGTACAAAAGGGTGAGAGCCTCATCTTCATCCTCTGAAGACAAGAGCCTTCTCCGCCAAAGTGGCAGCAAGCATGGAGGGGTGAGAGCTCTTCATCTTCGAAGACAACCAGCCTATACCACGAGGAGGCAGCAACAAAAAAAGGGAAGGAGGGCCCTTCATCTTCTGGATAAGTAGCCTCTACTCCAAGGCGGAAACAAGCATGGAGGGGTGAGAGCTCTTGTCTTCATCTTCTGAAGACGACCAGCCTTCTTCCACGAGAAGCAGCAAGAGAAAAGGGATGTGAGCTCTTTCTTCTTGTTGGCACCAACCCTTCTATACCATGAAGGAGCAACACACAGGGGGGGGAGCCTTGTCTTCCTCTTCTGAAGACGACCAGCCTTCTACCACCAGTCAACAACAACGTAGGGATGTAAGCTCTTTGTTAGCATAGGCACCGCCTTCTCACATGAAGGGGTGAGAGCCCATCGTCTTATGAAAAAACCAGCCTTCTACCAATAGACAGCAAGAAAGAGAGTGTGAGCCCTTCCTCTTCTGAAGAAGTCAAGCTTTCAACCATTTCCGTGCATTGACATGTTCAGCCTACCATGGGGAGCACGTCAAAGGGTGAGAGACCAATGTGTGTGGAGGTTTCAACCCTTCAAACACCTTGAGGCAGATGACAAAGTAGTGGCAGCCTTCCTCATATCTTCATTCTGAAGACAACGAGCCTTCTACACAAGGAGGCAGCAAGAAGAAAAGAGGACTAATGAGCTTTATCTATCTGAGTGCAAGAGAGAGCTTAAGGATGCAAGAAAAAATGGTAGAAACAGAAAGAGAAAAAAGAGAGAGGTGTGGAAAGATGAAGACCAAGAACCAGGAGGAGGAGAGGAACACTTTTGGTCTGCTTTCAAGAATAACATTTGGTGGCTCAATTGCAAGATTGGCCGCATTGCCAAAAAAATCCAATCATGAGTAGATCAGTGGTGGATTCAATTTCTACTAGTAAAAGTTCCATCTCCACTACAGTGGGGCTCAAAAGTTTGGGCACCCCAGGTAAAAATTTGTATAATTTGCATAAAGAAGCCAAAAAAGATAGAAAATCTCAAATGCATCAATGACAGATTAGACATGGATAATATGCCACAAAAAGTTTAGATTTATTTCCATCTTACAGTTTCAAATAACAGAAAACAAAACAATTGCGTCCTCAAAAGTTGGGCACCTGCAGAGTTTTAACATGCACGGCCCCTTAGGAAAGCTGAGACCTGACAGTGTCATGGATTGTTCTCAATCATCGTCTGGAAAGACCAGGTGATGTCATCTTAAGGTTTTATATACCAGTCTATCGACCTGCCCCAACAATCAGTACCATGGCTTCTTAGCAGTTGTAGAAAACTGAAACTGAAAATAGTTGACGCTCACCAGCAGGAGAGGCTAAAAGAAGGTAGCAAAGCGTTTTCAGATGCCAATATCCTCTGTTCAGATTGTAATTAAGAAATGGCAGTCATCAGGAACAGTGGATGTTTTAAGCAAGATCTGGAAGACCAAGAAAAATATCAGACAGAACTGCTTGCAGGATTGTGAGAAAAGCAAGTCCAAACCCACGTTTGACTGCACGATCCATCCAGAAAGACCTGGCAGACACGGAGGTTGCGGTACCCCATTCCACTATAAAGAGATACTTGTACAAATATGGTCTTCATGGAAGAGTATCAGAAGAAAACCTCATCTACGTCCTCACCACAAAGATCTGCTTTGTGATGTGCAAATGAATATATAGACAGGCCCGATGAATTGTGGAAACACGTTCTGTGGACCGATGAGGTTAAAAATAATATTTGCCGATGAGCAAAGGTACGTTGGAGAAGAAAGGGCACAGAATTGTGCCAACTGTAAGCATGGGGGGGGTGGATAATTATCTTTGGGGTTTTTGCAGCCAGTGGCCAGGGAACATTTCACAGCAGAAGGAATATTGATTCATAAAATTGTAAAGTGATAAACGCAAACAACGTTGGCGACCGGGGCCTGTTGCACGAAAGTAGAATAAAGATATCCAGGATAAGTGAAAAAGCGCAGCTTGACTTAGTGTAATCCGTCATCGGCTTAATCGGTTGCACGTTTGCTGAGCCAGGATGAACAGGTGAAGATACGTCGAGCCAAGTTGGAGATAGTGGGATTGTGCACGGTCACGGCTTTCACAGATTTACTGATGCAGAATGGAAAAGATGCATGCGGCATATGTTTCACCCAATGAGCAGCAGCTTCTATGGAAAGTAACGAGGAGGGGAAGAATATAATATGCAGAAAGGGAAATACGGTTTTATCAAACGGAGAGAAAAGCCCAACAGACTATGCGGACCGACTGAATGTGTAGGATGTAAAATATCTACTTAGCTACTGTCACACATTTTTACAAAATTGTAGCTTTCACTGTGTTGTAATTGCTTTAAATATTCTAGTTTCTGTTTTTATGTGATAAATGTGCGGGTTTTACTGTAAAGGTCTGAGTAGCCTACCATGTAAAGCAATATAAACTAAGGTGTAGTATTATGATCCTTTGCCTTAAAAGTGAGCAGAGGGAATAATGTTCCTCAGGAAATGTACTCAAAGGACTATAGGCATACATACAAACCATATGCACAAATCTCTATAAGCTGTCTAATTCTAAATACCTTTGTACATTAATGTTCATGAAGAACATCAGAAAGGGTTGTCCTGTCTTGTGTCTCCTGGTCTTTGTTGTTGGTCGTATTCCTGAGTGTCTGTATGTTCTATTTCCTGTTTTATTTTGAAGTCGTGTTTCTGTTCATCCTGTCTTTAGTTTACTTCCTGTGTCTTCCCGCTCTTGTGATACCTGATGTTTCCACCTTCCCTGCCCTCGTCACCGCTCTCGTTACCTCATTACCGTGGTATTTAATGTCTGTGCTCCTTGTCTCTTGTCAGAGCCTTTGTCTCGTTCATGTGGAAGTCAGTGGTCCCTTGTGGTGTCCTGCATGTTCCTGCCCTCTTTCCCAGCTGATTATCCCTTTCAGCAAACCTTGCCAGCCCCTGAGCTTGGTTTTTGTTTTTCCCTTTTCCTTGGACTTGGCCTTGTTGCTTGGACTATTTTGCCCTTGTGTTGAATAAACCTTTTGCAACTTCTTCGCTGCCTGTCCTCTCTGCATTTGGGTCCTTATCCTGAGACTGTACATAAGTGACTCAATACATGCTGTGAGCATATTTGTAAAACAATATTGTTGTTTGTTTTTTCTTCTTCTGACAAGTAAAGGCACCAAAATAAAAGGATTAAGAAGCATTGTGGTGTTCCGGTGTGTAAATGTAAACTACACTATTTACAGGCCGCGTTATTAGCCAGTGATGTTAGACTTACTGAGAAGGTTATGAAACCAAAGTAAGCTCGATAAAAAAACATTAGGCCTACATATTAAGGAGTAGCACAAACGTCCTTAGAGTCGTATTAGAGAAGGACAAGCAACAAGAAAATGTAATAATGAATGTGGTCTCTGACCAGTCTGGCATTATATCAATGGGAATACCGTTGTTGTCTCACTTAATCTCCAGAGCGTCCTGTTAAACCTGAAGTTGCATGACCACAGATCAGTACTTTACAGATAGAGTGGACATGATGCGACGCACAGGGCTGTCGGCAGACAGCGGCCACCGGGCAGCCTCGAAACACTACCGTCCCACTGGGAAAAGTCCCAACTCTTTCTCCGCCACTCCAAATCTGGGTGCCAGTGCAACCATTTCTAACATCTAAACAACTGCAATAGTAGGGCTTTAATAAAAACTCATGACAACAAAATGACAGTAAGGCAGTTAATAAAAATAACGAGAAGACAACGAAATAACTTTAAACACTTTTATGGGATTAGAAGGAAGCTGATTTGCACATGACACTCCAGTATTAATCTTAGCCTGGCTGTTAGCCTGGCTGTTAGCCTGTAGCTGTTAGACGTCTGGCTGTAGCCGGCTGTGCAGTGGCGTTAGCCTGGCTGTTAGCCTGGCTGTTAGCCTGGCTGTTAGACTGGCGTTAGCTGGCTGTTAGCATGGTGTGCTGGCTGTTAGCCTGGGTAGCTGGCTGTTTAGCCTGGCTGTTACTGGCTGTTAGCCTGGCTGTTAGCCTGGCTGTTAGCCTGCTGTTAGCTGGCTGTTAGCCTGGCTGTTAGCCTGGCTGTTAGCTGGCTGTTAGTTACCTGGCTGTAGCCTGGCTGTTAGCCTGGCTGTTAGCTGTGTTACCGGTGTTAGCTGGCTGTTACCGCTGTTGCGGCTGTTAGCCGGCTGTTACCTGCTGTAGCCTGGCTGTTAGCCTGGCTGTAGCCTGGCGTTAGCTGGCTGTTAGCCGGCTGTTAGCCTGGTGTTAGCCTGGCTGTTAGCCTGGCTGTTAGCCGGTGTTGCTGTCTGGACCAGGCTAGCCACAAGAATAAATCTTATGGTACTTGGCGGGGTTAATTCAACCTGGTCTTGTG
The DNA here is from genome assembly GCF_008692095.1 of Etheostoma spectabile. Taxonomy (NCBI): domain Eukaryota; kingdom Metazoa; phylum Chordata; class Actinopteri; order Perciformes; family Percidae; genus Etheostoma; species Etheostoma spectabile. Next base: position 27,173,326 of record NC_045747.1, on the reverse strand, counting down.
CAACCAAGTAAAGCTAAATTCTTTACTAAATTCTTCACTTACCTATGCTATTCAAGTGATTATATATGTATACTTGACAGTCACTACACTTTATATCTTTGACTTATATTTTTGATATTTTAGTATATTCTTATATTTTTTTGTGTCAACACTGCAAAGGGATTGCTTTATTAGTT
>NC_045747.1:27172933-27173125 GCF_008692095.1 Etheostoma spectabile | reverse complement strand
GTGTAGTGACTGTCAAGTATACATATATAAATCAGCTTGAATAAGCATAGGTAAGTGAAGAATTTAGTAAAGAATTTAGCTTTGACTTGGTTGCACAAGACCAGGTTGAATTAAACCCAGCCAAGTAACCATGAAGATTTATTCTTTGTGGCTAGCCTGGTCCAGAGCAGGCTAACAGCCAGGCTAACAGCC
>NC_045747.1:27148215-27172908 GCF_008692095.1 Etheostoma spectabile | reverse complement strand
GTTAAGAGGAGGCTGCCCAAATCAGGCCTTCATGGTCAATAGCTGCTAGGAAACCACTGCTAAGGAGAGTCAACAAGCAGAAGAGATTTGTTTGGGCCAAGAAATACAAGGACTGGACATTAGACCAATGGATCGGGCTTTTGGTCTGATGAGATTTTGGTTCCAACCGCCGTGTCTGTGCGATGGAGAAAAGGTGACCGGATGGATTCCATGTGCCTGGTTCCCACCGTGAAGCATGGAGGGGAGGTGGGATGGTGTGGGGGTGCTTTGCTGGTAACACTGTTAGGGATTTATCCCAAATTGAAGGCTACTGAACCAGCATGGCTACCACAGCATCCTGCAGCGACATGCCATCCCCATCCCGGTTTGCGTTTAGTGGACCACATTTATTTTTCAACAGGAACAATGACCCCAAACACACCTCCAGACTTTGTAAGGGCTATTTGACCAAGAAGGAGAGTGATGGAGTGTGCAAGAGTGTGCAAAGCACAAATTCATTTTTATTGTATTTACATTACGAAGTCTCTCGTTAGCATGCGAACTCACATCTTCACTCGTAGCAAAGTGACGCATGTGCGACTCAAATCTGCACTGACTTACATCGGGGAGGGACAAACACAATCTGGTACATGCGGTTCTTTTGTACTATTATCACAACCAAAGAGGCCACCTGGGGCCTGTGCACAAAACCAGCGTAAGGGATTAAGCCAGGATATCAAGTATTCCTGGATAGAATAGAAGAATGCCTTTATTGTCATTACACAAGTACACGGTACTTGTGCAACGAGATTAAAGCAATCCCTTTGCAGTGTTGACACAAAAAAAAATATAAGAATATAACAGTATAAAATATCAAAAATATAAAGTCAAAGATATAAAGTGTAGTGACTGTCAAGTATACATATATAAATCAGCTTGAATAAGCATAGGTAAGTGAAGAATTTAGTAAAGAATTTAGCTTTGACTTGGTTGCACAAGACCAGGTTGAATTAAACCCAGCCAAGTAACCATGAAGATTTATTCTTTGTGGCTAGCCTGGTCCAGAGCAGGCTAACAGCCAGGCTAACAGCCAGGCTAACAGCCAGGCTAACAGCCAGGCTAACAGCCAGGCTAACAGCCAGGCTAACAGCCAGGCTAACAGCCAGGCTAACAGCCAGGCTAACAGCCAGGCTAACAGCCAGGCTAACAGCCAGGCTAACAGCCAGGCTAACAGCCAGGCTAACAGCCAGGCTAACAGCCAGGCTAACAGCCAGGCTAACAGCCAGGCTAACAGCCAGGCTAACAGCCAGGCTAACAGCCAGGCTAACAGCCAGGCTAACAGCCAGGCTAACAGCCAGGCTAACAGCCAGGCTAACAGCCAGGCTAACAGCCAGGCTAACAGCCAGGCTAACAGCCAGGCTAACAGCCAGGCTAAGATTAATACTGGAGTGTCATGTGTCAAATCAGCTTCCTTCTAATCCGACATAAAATGTGTTTAACAGTTATTTCGTTGTCTTCTGCTTTATTTTTATTAACATGCCTTACTTGTCATTATTGTTGTCATGAGTTTTATTTAAAGCCCTACTATTGCAGTTGTTTAGATGGTTAGAAATGGTTGCACTGGCACCCAGATTTGGAGTGGCGAGAGAAAGAGTTGGGACTTTTCCCAGTGGGACGGTAGTGTTTCGAGGCTGCCCGGTGGCCGCTGTCTGCCGACAGACCTGTGCGTCGCATCAGTGTCCACTCTATCTGTAAAAGTACTGATCTGTGGTCTATGCAACTTCAGGTTTATACAGGACGCTCTGGAGATTAAGTGAGACAATACAACGGTATTCCCAGATGATAATAATGCCAGACTGGTCAGAGACCACATTCATTATTACATTTTCTTGTTGCTTGTCCTTCTCTAATACGACTCTAAGGACAGTTTGTGCTACTCCTTAATATGTAGGCCTAATGTTTTTTTATCGTAGCTTACTTTGGTTTCATAACCTTCTCAGTAAGTCTAACATCACTGGACTAATAACGCGGCCTGTAAATAGTGTAGTTTACATTTATCACACCGGGAACACCACAATGCTTCTTAATCCTTTTATTTTGGTGCCTTTACTTGTCAGAAGAAGAAAAAACAAACAAACAAATATTGTTTTACAAATATGCTCACAGCATGTATTGAAGTCACTTATGTGACAGTCTCAGGATAGGAGGACCCAAATGCAGAGAGGAGCAGGCAGGCGGAAGAAGTTGCAAAAGGTTTATTTCAACACAAGGGCAAAATAAAGTCCAAGCAACAAGGCCAAGTCCAAGGAAAAGGGAAAAACAAAAACCAAAGCTCAGGGGCTGGCAAGGTTTGCTGAAAGGGAATAATCAGCTGGAGAAAGAGGGCAGGAACATGCAGGACACCACAAGGGACCACTGACTTCCACATGAACGAGACAAAAGGCTCTGACAAGAGACAAGGGAAGCACAGACATTAAATACACAAGGTAATGAGGTAACGAGAGGCAGGTGACGAGGGCAGGGAAGCAGGTGGAAAACATCAGGTAATCACAAGAGCGGGAAGACACAGGAAGTAAAACTAAAGACAGGATGAGACAGAAACACGACTTCAAAATAAAACAGGAAATAGAACATACAGACACTCAGGGGAATACAGGGCCAACAACACAAGACCAGGGAGAGCACAAGACAGGACAACCCTTTCTGATTGTTCTTCATGAACATTAATTGTACAAAGGTATTTAGAATTAGACAGCTTATAGAGATTTGTGCATATGGTTGTATGTATGCCTATAGTCCTTTGGGTACATTTCCTGAGGAACATTAATTCCCTCTGCTCACTTTTAAGGCAAAGTAGTCAATAAATAATACTACACTTAGTTTATATTGTGCTTTACATGGTAGGCTACTCAAAGAAACTTTACAGTAAAACCCGCACATTTATCACATAAAAACAGAAACTAGAATATTTAAAGCAATTACAACACAGTGAAAGCTACAATTTTGTAAAAATGTGTGACTAGTAGGCTAAGTAGATATTTTACATCCTTACACATTCAGTCGGTCCGCTATAGTCTGTTGGGCTTTTCTCTCCGTTTGATAAGAACCGTATTTCCCTTTCTGCATATTATATTCTTCCCCTCCTCGTTACTTTCCATTAGAAGCTGCTGCTCATTGGGTGAAACATATGCCGCATGCATCTTTTCCATTTCTGCATCAGTAAATCTGTGAAAGCCGTGAACGTGCACATATCCCAGCTATCTACAACTTGCTCGACGTAGCTTCACCTGTTCATCCTGGCTCAGCAAACGTGCAACCGATTAAGCCGCGATGAGCGGATTACACTAAGTCAAGCTGCGCTTTTTCACTTATCCTGGATATCTTTATTCTACTTTCGTGCAACAGGCCCCAGGTCGCCAACGTTGTTTGCGTTTATCACTTTACAAATTTTATTGAATCAATATTTCCTTCTGCTTGTGAAATGTTCCCTGTGCCACTGGCTGCAATATAACCCCAAAGAATAATTAATCCACCCCCCCATGCTTAACAGTTGGCACAATTCTGTGCCCTTTCTTCTCCAAACGTACCTTTGCTAATTCCGGCAAATAAGTTCTATTTTAACCTCATCGGTCCACAGAACGTGTTTCCACAATTCATCGGGCCTGTCTATATATTCATTTGCAAACTTCAAACGCAGATCTTTGTGGTGAGGACGTAGATGAGGTTTTCTTCTGATGACTCTTCCATGAAGACCATATTTGTACAAGTATCTCTTTATAGTGGAATGGTGTACCGCAACTCCAGTGTCTGCCAGGTCTTTCTGGATGGATCGTGCAGTCAAACGTGGGTTTGGACTTGCTTTTCTCACAATCCTGCAAGCAGTTCTGTCTGATATTTTTCTTGGTCTTCCAGATCTTGCTTTAACATCCACTGTTCCTGATGACTGCCATTTCTTAATTACAATCTGAACAGAGGATATTGGCATCTGAAAACGCTTTGCTACCTTCTTTTAGCCTTCTCCTGCTTTGTGAGCGTCAACTATTTTCAGTTTCAGTTTTCTAGACAACTGCTCAGAAGAAGCCATGGTACTGATTGTTGGGGCAAGGTCAGATGAGACTGGGTATATAAAACCTTAAGATTGACATCACCTGGTCTTTCCAGACGATGATTGAGAACAATCCATGACACTGTCAGGTCTCAGCTTTCCTAAGGGGCCGTGCATGTTATAAACTCTGCAGGGTGCCCAAACTTTTGAGGACGCAATTGTTTTGTTTTCTGTTATTTTGAAACTGTAAATGATGGAAATAAAATCTAACTTTTTGTGGCATATTATACAAATGTCTAATCTGTCATTTGATGCATTTGAGATTTTTCTATCTTTTTTTGGCTTCTTTATGCAAATTAATACAAATTTTTACCTGGGGTGCCCAAACTTTTGAGCCCCACTGTAGTGGAGATGGAACTTTTACTAGTGAAGAAATTGAATCCACCACTGATCTACTCATGATTGGATTTTTTTGGCAATGCGGCCAATCTTGCAATTGAGCCACCAAATGTATATTCTTGAAAGCAGACCAAAAGTGTTCCTCTCCTCCTCCTGGTTCTTGGTCTTCATCTTTTCACACCTCTCTCTTTTTTCTCTTTCTGTTTCTACATTTTTTCTTGCATTCCTTAAGCTCTCTCTTGCACTCAGATAGATAAAGGGCTATTAGTCCTTCTTTCTTGCTGCCTCCTTGTGGTAGAAGGCTCGTTGTCTTCAGAAGATGAAGATATAGAGGAAGGGCTGCCACTACTTTGTCCATCTTGCCTCAAGGTGTTTGAAGGGTTGAAACCTCCACAACACATTGGTCTCTCACCCCTTTGTACGTGCTCCCACCAGATGGTAGGCTGATCAATGTCAATGCACGGAAAATGGTTAGAAAGCTTGACTTCTTCAGAAGAGGAAGGGCTCACACTCTCTTTCTTGCTGTCTAGTGGTAGAAGGCTGGTTGTTTTCATAAGACGATGGGCTCTCACCCCTTCATGGTGCTAGAAGGGTCGGTGCCTATGTAGAACAAAGAGCTTACATCCCTACGTTGTTGTTGACTGGTGGTAGAAGGCTGGTCGTCTTCAGAAGAGGAAGACGAAGGGCTCCCCCCCCTGTGTGCTCCTTCATGGTAATAAAAGGGTTGGTGCCAACAAAGAAGAAAGAGCTCACATCCCTTTTCTCTTGCTGCTTCCTCGTGGAAGAAGGCTGGTCGTCTTCAGAAGATGAAGACAAAGAGCTCTCACCCCTCCATGCTTGTTTCCGCCTTGGAGTAGAAGGCTACTTATCTTCAGAAGATGAAGGGCCCTCATCCCTTTTTTGTTGCTGCCTCCTCGTGGTATAAGGCTGGTTGTCTTCAGAAGATGAAGAGCTCTCACCCCTCCATGCTTGCTGCCACTTTGGCGGAGAAGGCTGCTTGTCTTCAGAGGATGAAGATGAAGGGCTCTCACCCTTTTGTACTTGCTGCCAGGTGGTAGAGGGTTTGTTTTATACACAAGACAAAGGGCTCTCACCCCTTTGCCTGGGCTCCTTCATGGTGGTAGAAGGGTTGGTGCCAACAAAGAACCAAGAGCTCACATCCCTTTGTTCTTGCTGCCTGGTGATAGAGGGCTGGTTTTTCTGCACAAAACAAAGGGCCCTCACCCCTTTGCCTTTGCTACTTCATGGTGGTAGAAGGGTTGGTGCCTCCACTAGACGTAGGTCTCACACATCTTCGTCAGTGCTCCCTCAAGATGTTGGGAGGGTTGAGGTCTTCATGAGACAAAGGTCTCTCACTCCTTAATGTGGACTTCTTTGAAGAAGAGTACATACCTCCTGAAGACTGAGGTCTTGCAAATAATTTTAGTCCAAAATTGGATCTAAACATTTTCTCGATGACTTGTTTGTATACTGACATATTGAAACTGCAACTACAAACACACAGCAATTACTTCACTGATAATCACATTATTGATTCAAGCAGCACGCAAGTTATTTCACTTTCACTAAACCTTCTAACTGAACTTAAACTGAGAAATATCTATCTGGTCATACATCATTATTGCACTGTGCTTAATAACAAAAATGCAAAAGGTCTGCCACAAACATCACTTATAATCATAAGACGTCAGACTACAGTATAATGTACTTTCAAATAAATCAAGCAAGTATTAATGTATGATAGACACATACAGTGGTGCTCATAAGTTTATGAACCCATGCTAAAGTTGAATAAATAGAGGAATTAAGTTATTAAGCTAACTGAAATCAAACCATGCCAATTTCTAGGTATGGCGATGGGTATGTGATGGTGTGGGGGGCTATTTTAAGTCCAAATGCCAAGGGAACTTTATCAGGATGCATATTATCCTTGATCCATGAAATAACTGGCCTTTAAAAATATAAATGTGCCTGCTGTTGCGCCGAAATCCTGCCCTTCTAGATTCTTTCAGGAAGAAGGGTTCAAGTCCGTAGGTTGGATAAAAGAACGTTTATTACAATAGAATATATTCCAGAGACAAGGTTACAGAGAATATGCTTCCATAGCTCTCCCTAAGGTTGTCTAACTCTTATCCCTTTCTGCATGATCTTATGTGCACAGGGGGGTTCAATTGTTACCACGTGACATGTTTGTACCCCGTGTTTTGTCTTCAGAAGGTTAGTGCCTAGCAGAGCTTGGCCTGCAAAATAGATAACAGGTCTCAGACTGCTACTAGAGAGGACCTTCACCCAAACACAGGACGTGTCCCAAACCACCCTTGGCCCTGCTTTTCAGAATTAAAACACACTCGGCAGAGCTATGGTTGGACACACTGTACCAAAACAACTTATCAAAAAGGTCACAGTAAACTTATGAACTATCATTCTGAAACCAAGCAGACTATGTGTAATGCTTTTGCCCTTTAGCTCAAAATATAATGATTTTAACACACATGATTAATATAATGCACTAGTGAATATAATGATGTTCATGCACACATGATATGAATACATTTTATTCCAACACTGCCTCTATGGGAATTTAACATAGGGGTATGTATACTTATGCCCCCTGTATTTTAAGGAAGAACCTTTATTTATTTACAATACATTATTCATTCATAAAGAAAAATGGTGTCCTTAAAGGTTGGATTTTTCCTAATTAAGGCATTAAGATCAATTTCCAAAAATTCCCCAAAAGATGTATTGTTCTTTTTAGTTAACTTAACATGGGTTCTTAAACGTACATATATCCATTGAAATCTTCTAGCTGCAACAAGTAGGCTACAGTGACTGACTGGGATCAAAAACAGAGCTTTCTTTCTTTTCTCTTTTTTTTTTCTCCCCCCCTTTGGTCGTTTGTTCCGCGATTCATTTCTTTTATCTTGGTGGTGGTCGGTGATAATGGATTCGGCGCTCATAAAACATTTTGAAACAATCATAGACTTCTATTGTACACAGGCACATGGACTGTAAACATGCATGGTACCAGCCACATGGACCAATCAATGACATCGTTGTTGTGCTTAGGATTATGGGTAGTGTATATTTTCACTCCCTAATAAAAATAACTTTTTGAAAAATAACAAGACAAATTCTTATCAATAGTCCCTCATTTCTTGGCTAATGACGTTAAATCTGATGTGATGAGCTCCATAATTCCAGACAATGACTGATATAGTTGAGTACAAGACATCTTTGACTACACCCATACTGAAAATCAAACAATTTTACTGTATAACTTTAGAGAATTGTCAAAGTGAAATCAAATCTGTCTATTGTTAAATAACTAAAAATATAAAAATGGAGGTGCAATAAACAATTTTTTTTCTCCATAGTCCTATGAAATGACTGATATACTGTATATGAGTACAGGACATCTTTGACTAAATATTGAACAAAACTTTGTACTGCTTAAATGAATGCTACATAAATTTTAGAGAATCTTAACACTGCTTCGTAATTATCGGAATGATAGATTTCATTGAATGACATCTCTGAAGTTGTGATTCTGCCAAACATTTGTAGAAAATATCTTCATCTGAACCGCAATCTGCATCTCTTTCTAGTGTGATAGGCTTGGTGATCCACATTTGCAAATATGAAAGCTGTTAATTGAAATAAATGAATAAAGACTGCTCATTGTGACTTCTGGTTGTATTCATACTTAAAAAGGAAAGATACAACAACACTGCTTTCTCCAATAAAATTTAAGCCAAACATAAGTCAACTATAACTCCCAAGAAGCATAAAATAATTTAAGCCAAACATGCAAAGAGAGAAGTCAACTACAACCGCCAAGATGCACTGCAGTATGTCAATCAAAGATAAGACAATATAGGCTGCTGTAACTGGTTTTGCACAGTTACACTTGTGATTTTAGGTGAAAATAATTAGTTTAACTACGAAACAATGACACCACTTGTTGAGTTTTTGTGAACTATGACTGTAAGTTGCTGTATGCATAATGACAGCACGGAAAGGGTAAGTAAATAGAAAAAAAGTAGAAAAAAACTGACTATTGTCAATGTCGGTGCCGTTGCCACTAATTTTTAACAAATTTTAATCATGGAAAGCTGTCTACGCAAAGAAGTAACGTTAACGTAAAAATCAACTCACATTATCTTGCTGCATGTTGTAGATGTGCAGATGCAGGTCACGTTAGTTTACAAGCCGACTTTTGGTTTTGAAAGACCGTCTATTCTGTGTTTATTTGAAAACCGCTTGTCTAGCAAGAGTCTCTTACAAATTTTACTGTATCTTAAAAATCTTTGTTGAATGCAGTTTATCTAATATATACCAGGGGTCTTCAACTTTTTTTAAGCCAAGGACCCCTTAACTTAAAGAGACGGAGCAGGGGCCCCTACTACATTATTGAAAAGTTCAACATTAAACTGGGCCTAAAATAACTTGTAGGGTGACTTAAAGCTTTTATACATACATTTTTAGCGTATATAATACTGTGTTATTCAAATAATTGATGTTTTAAAATCATGTTTTAAGGATAACATAGGCCTACATGTGGCAGACATGATCCTAATGACGAACTGGATCTATGGATGGCTACCGAGGTGACTACCTTACCTATAGGCCAGCACGCCTATCAATAATGCTTTTTAAACAAATATGCTGATTTATATTTGCTTATATTGTGTTGGATTCCTGTTAAGATGATTTAATTTTTTAACCCCCCCCCCCTTCTGATTTATACTATCAGAGCATTAGCAAGCATGAACTCAGCTTTGCAATAATCAAATAAAAAACACACATCGGCTCAATGAACTCAAAATATATTTTAATGGGTGTCTACAGTAGGTTCATGAGTTTGCATACCTTGGCATACATTTTGAAAATTTGACTCATCATGCAAAATAACTGTCTTTGATTCAAGCATAGTGACATATGAAGACATCTTTTTACAAAGTTGTTTGGCTGCTTTTTAAACAATATTTATAACAGAAAGAACCCAAATGGCCTGATCAAAAGTTTCCATACCCTTGAATGTTTGGCCTTGTTACAGGCACACAAAGTGACACACACAGGTGAAAATGGCAATTAAAGGTAGTTTCCCACACCTGTGGCTTTGTAAAGTGCCATTAGCGTCTGTGTAGAGATAGTCCATGAGTTTGTGAGCGCTCACGTGGATGCACTAAGCAAGGATAATTATTGAGCCATGGGGAGCAGAAAAGAATTGTCAAAAGACCTGCGTAACAAGGTATTGGAACTTTTGAAGATGGAAAAGGATATAAAAAGATATCCAAAGCCTTGAAAAAATGCCAGTCAGTACTGTTCAATCACTTATCAAGAAATGGAAAATTCTTGGATCTCTCAATATCATGGTCAGGTAGACCGAGAAAGATTTTAGCCAAAACTGCAAGAAGAGTTGTTCGGGATGCAAAGAAGAACCCACAGGTAATGTCAGGGGAAATACAGGCTGCTCTGGAAAAAGAAGGTGTGGTTGTTTAAATGAGCACAATACGACAGTACTTGAACAAAAATGAGCTGCATGGTTCGAGTTACCAGAAAGAAGTCTTTACTGTGTCAATGCCACAAAAAAGCCCGGTGACAATATGCCCAAAAACACCTTGACACGCCTCACAGCTTCTGGCACACTGTAATTTGGAGTGACGAGACCAAAATAGAGCTTTAAAATAGAGCTAACCATAAGCATATGCTTATGCTTAAGGCCTATAGTGAACAGAATACCATCCCCACCGTGAAGCATGGTGGTCGCTCACTGATGTTTTGGGGGGGGGTGTGTGAGCTCTAAAGGCATAGGTAATCTTGTAAAGATTGATGGCAAGATGAATGCAGCATGTTATCAGAAAACACAGGCAGATAATTAGCATTCTTCTGCACGTAAGCTGTGCATGGGACACTCTTGGACTTTCCAGCACAACAAGGACCCTAAGCACAAGGCCAAGTTGACCCTCCAATGGTTACAGCAGAAAATGGTGAAGGTTCTGGAGCGGCCATCACAGTTTCCTGACCTTAATGTCATTGAGCCACTCTGGGGAGATCTCAAACGTGCAGTTCATGCAAGACGACCAAAGACTTTAAATGAACAGTATTAAGAACTAAGGGTATGTAGACTTTTGAACAGTGGTCGGTTCATTTTTTTCTTTGTTGCCATGTTTTGTTTTATGATTGTGCCATTCTGTTAGGACCTACAGTTTAATGTGAATCCCGTAACAGATAATAGACTTGTGTTTTGCCTGCTCACGGATGTTTTTGTTGTTGTTGTTTTTTTGTTTTGTTTTTTTACACATGGTGTATGTATATACTGTATATTACTAATTCTTCAAGGGTATGCAAACGTTTGAGCACAACTGTTAAGTATTTTTTCCACACATAACTGAAATTGGTTTTATTGCAGAATGTCAATTACGAATTATTAACACGAAAAACTTCTTTCATTTTAGTCCAGAACCACTTCCATAACAGCCAAGGATATTGCTTTAGTTATTGAAAAGCTGCAGGCTGCATCTCAACTCAGAGGAAGTAAAGAACTTTCTGGGGTGAGGCCTGCCAGTATCTTGGAATTTCAAAAATCCTGCATAATACAGTAGGAGAGGTTAAAGCTATCATCGACACTAAAAGGTTTGACTTTTTTTTCTATACATATTAATATTTGGTTAACCTCAAACAGAATACATATATTACTATGTAAAATTAACATGCATTATATTTTTAATGTTATGTGCTGATTACAACTCAGCCATTGAGCCTTCTGCGTTTGCTGGATGAAGACAATGACCCCATCCCCTTTGCGGCTTCAGCCAGATGCACAAACCACATCATCTGATGAACATCTGCCAGATGCTGAAACAGCAGCTCCTGATAAACATCTGCCAGATGCATAAACCACAGCATGTGATGAACACCTGCCAGATGCACATACAACAACACCTGAGGAACATCTGCCAAATTCAACAACACCTGAGAAACATCTGCCAGATGATGAAACAGCTCTTGATATAAATCTGGTTAGGCTAATAGTGGATTCAAGAGCAGACATGGGGAAAAGGTTGGAAAACAGGAACAGAGGTTTAGTCAATACAACGAAAAAATGGTGCAAAGAAATCCTGGGACTGAGGGCGGGCAGACAAGTGGGAGGCAGATCCAAAAAACAACAATAGGCTAGGACAGGCTGACTGGGCTTCTGAGGCTGATGAAGGGATCTGAAGCAGGAGCAACAAAAACAAACAACGTAATCAGAGATATTAGCGGAAAATACTCAATGCTTAAAACCCACTAGAGCTGGCCGTAAAACAAATGTTAACACACTGGGTGAACGGACGATCTGGCAGAGACTGGTTGGAAAGCCGGAGCGGTGATTGCTGGATTTGCTTCAGGTGTGTAGGCAGCCACAGGTGTCTTGATGAGGAGGGAGAGAGAGCCAGGAGTGACACACCCACTCACCACAGGAAGGCTAAACAAACACAAAACAGAGTAAAAGAGACAGGAGAGGCAGCAAGCCAAACCATGACGCATCTGCCAGATGCAGAAACAACAGCACCGATGCACAGGCAGCCACACCTCCAGAGGAATCTCCGCAGGTAAATTTTGTGATGGTCTATAATGACATGGCTGATATGAAACAAATAATACTCCATGTTAAAATAATGTTGATGGCAATAAGTACAAAAGACCTCTCACATTTGTAGTTTCCCAGCAGTGAACAGTAAGAGTTGGTAATGCTTAATACTCTGGTTCCCAACTGTGCTACTGGTGAAACAAAGCCATGGCCGTTTTCAGTATGACCATCTCTACCCAAAGCTGATGAACGTTGTAAGGTGTGTTCAGCCAATCAACAGTTAAAACAACTGAAAGCCTCTGCTTTAGGTATAAGACCCTTTTCAAAGCATATGTTTTGACTTGAAAAAACAGTAAAAAAGCACATTTGTAAATCATCACATTGATGATGGAAACATTCCACTAGCTATGCCAGTAAACCATGTCAGTGACTGCATACTAAGCGTATGTATGGATTGTACGTTTCAGAAAAATAATGCCCTATGACAGCTATGGTCAAATGGCATGCAGTTCGATTTGGGATTAGGCAACTTCATGACAACTTTAAGACTTGTTCTGATTAAATTTCATTGTGTTTTGCAGGTCAGTTATTCAACGACAACAACATTATCATCAGGTGAAGAGGAAAATTAACTATTTACACATTAACTGCCCAAGCAACCCTGTTTTTTTCATTCATGAAAAGGAATGGAACAAATTAAGGACTTAACTTAAATGGCGTTTTAAAACATTGAACTGGACATTGGCAAAAGGCTAACGGAGTGTGCATCCTTATTGCAGTTTTGCATTTAAGATCACAATACATAGACGATTGGGTCCAAAAAAAATGTCCCACTATTCTTGTGTTCTGGGTATTGCCTTTTTGATAACTTCCCTGTCAAAGTTCAGGTAACCGTTCAAGACGAGTCACTTAAGGCAATAGTGTCCTTCAGTGGAGACAAAGTGTGGCACCGCGGCGAGCAACTCAAAAGACGGCCTGTACGTGCAGATGAAAGGGATGCCAGAGCTATATCCCTCACCACAACACTGCCTCGAAGTCTCCACCTCGAAAAACTAGACAAGCTGGAGGACAGTGTTGTCGCATCTGGATGTCGGGATGAGGTACCAATGACTGGTGTCATGAAAACACTGGCATATAATACCAGGCAAAAAAACAGAAGACATAAAAATCAAATAATTAGTCTTTAAATTGTGCAAGAGGAAGAGCAGTGATCTGAGGATGCAGTTATTCAGAAAATACTGCACCCCAAAGGCCAAACGCTTTAGTCGGACAAAACTGTCAACATCTTCCATGAACGATGCAAGGCAGCTGTTGTGTATACAGATACAACAGGGAGCATTGTGCATAAAGAAAAAGGAGAACCTGCACCCTTTTATGTCTACAAAATGGTTGTAAGACATCCATCAAAAGGATCCTCCCCTGTCCCTATGCCACATACTTGATAAGGGACCATACCACAGTATCTGTGCCATATTTCCTAGGGTCATTTGTTACACACGCAACAAAACTCCATGGAAAGAAAGTAAAGAAAAGGCCAGTTATGCTTATTTGTGATGGCTTCATCGTCCTACTTTAATCACTGTCCTATTACTTCTGGAAAATGAGCCTTCAGGAACGGCTCTGCAGGTATTACATAATTGGGACCGGACAAGGACAGGAGGATTCAATGGGGCTACCAGTTTTGCATCGCTGTTTGAGTCATGTCATGAAAAACGCAAAGGACTTTTGCCAGAAACGGTGAGTGATTGCTGTCCATCAATATGCCCATTATTTCAGAAATCATAACATGAGAAATTGTAATATTAATTTTACAAGTGTTTTTTTTTGCAGTACCTCAAGACATTACCACCTGGCCGTGCATGTGTTTGGTCAAATGAGCTGCTTGTAAACCGACCCAGGTAAACAAACCAGAATTTATTTTTTTTGTAAAATGGAATCATATTATGCAATCATGGATATTAGAGATTGAAATCCAATTGAATGAAGATGTATTTCTTTCATATGATGTATCTTCATCTCCAGAATTACACTCGGGACAATAAAACACAAGGGATAATGGAGAAAAGTCAGTGGGACTTGAAAAAGATCCGTTTCCAGCAAAGACAACTGACCAGACAGGATAATTTTATATACAGTGGGTACAGAAAGTATTCAGACCCCTTTACATTTTGAACTCTTTGTTTCATTGCAACCATTTTCCAAAAATTAAAAAAGTTCATTTTATTTCTCATGTACACTCAGTTTCCCATCTTGACAGAAAACAAACAAATGTAGAATCTTTTGCAAATTTATATAAGAAAAACTGAAATTTCACATGGTCTTAAGTATTCAGACCCTTTGCTGTGACACTCCTATTTAACGTACATGCTGTCCTTTTCTTCTCCTTGAGATGGTTCTACTGCTTCATTGGAGTCCTGCTGTGTATAATTAAACTGATTAGACTTGATTAGGAAAAGCACACACCTGTCTATAGAAGACCTTAAAGCTCACAGTGCATGTTAGAGTAGATGAGAATCATCAGGTTAAAGGAACTGCCCCAGGAGCTCAGAGACAGAATTGTGGCAAGGCACAGATCTGGCCAAGGTTATAAAATAATTTCTGTAGCCCTCAAGGTTCCTCAGAGCACAGTGGCCTCCATAATCCTTAAATGAAAAAAGTTTGGGACGACCAGAACTCTTCCTAGACCTGGCTGTCCAGCTAAACTGAGCAATCATGGTAGAAGGTGGTAGAGAGTTGGTGAGAGAGAGGTAAAGAAGAATCCAAAGATCACTGTGGCTAAGTGCCAGAGATGCAGTAGGGAGATGGGAGAAAGTTCCACAAAGTCACCTATCACTGCAGCCCTCCACCAGTCCGGGCTTTATGGCAGCGTGGCCCGACAGAAGCCACTCCTTAGTGCAAGACACCCCCGTGTCACTCTGACGTCTCTCCATTAGTGTGTGTGTGTGTGTGTGTGTGTGTGTGTGTGTGTGTGTGTGTGTGTTTTTTCAGGACGGTTAATAACTAACAAGTGTGGACACAGAGTGTAAATTGTAATTTCCCCATTGGGGATCAATAAACAGATTAAATTGAAATTTAAGACATATGTAAACCCGCATAGAGTTTGCCAAAAACTCTGGGTGTTTGTCTGGGCGTAATCCTCGACTCCTCCCTATCCTTTTTACTCGCACTTAAATAATATCTGCCGGTCTGCATACTTCCACATACACAACATTAACCACCTCCGTCCCTCCCTTACCACTTACACTGCCTCCATCCTTATCCACAGCCTCATCACCACCCGCCTTTATTACTGTAACTCCCTTCTTTTTGGCCTCCCTCAAAAATCCCTCCATAAACTTCAACTTCTTCAGAACTCATCAGCTTGTGTCATCACCAGAACCCCGTGTTTTTCAGCATATAACCCCTGTCCTTTAGGAGCTCCATTGGCTTCCAGTTCAATTCAGAATACAATTTAAAATACTGCAATAATGCATACTTTCAAAGCCATACATAACCTTGCTCCTCCATCTGTCTGAACTCCTTCACATCGTCACCCCCTCTCGCTCCCTCAGATCTTCCTCCTCTATCCACCTCACTGTCCCCCCAGCTCGACTTGTCACCATGGGGAACAGAGCCTTCAGCCGCTCCGCTCCCCAGCTCTGGAACTCACTCCCACCTGACCTCCGCAGTATCGACTCTCCCCCTGTTTAAAACTAGACTCAAAACCCACCTGTTCCAGCTTGCTTATTTGTAAGTACACTGTTCCTGTCTTTTTTTTTTTTTTTTGGGGGGGGGGGTTAACTGTTTATACTTTTCTGCTCCCTGTATCTGTCTTTTATTGTCTGTAAAGCGACCTTGAGTGATTAGAAAGGCGCTGTTAAATAAAATGTATTATTAAAAACAACATGGACTCCCAGACTATGAGAAATAAGATTCTCTGGTCTGATGAAACCAAGGTTGAACTTTTGGCCGTTAATTCTAAGCGGTATGTGTTCTGTACTGCTCATCACCTGCCCAATACAATCCCAACAGTGAAACATGGTGGTTTCAGCATAATGCTATAGGGGTGTTTTTCAGCTGCAGGGACAGTACGACTGGTTGAAATTGAAGGAAAGATGAATGTGGCCAAGTACAGAGATATCCTGGAAGAAAACCTTATTCAAGAGTGCTCAGGACCTCAGACTGTGCTGAAGGTTCACCTTCCAACAAGACAATGACCCTAAGCACACAGCTAAAATAACAAAGGAGTGGCTTGGGAACAGCTCTGTGACCATTCTTGACTGGCCCAGCCAGAGCCCAGACCTAAACCCAATTGAGCATCTCTGGACAGATCTGAAAATGGCTGTCCACCAACGTTCACCATCCAACCTGACGGAACTGGAAAGGATCTGGAAGGAAGAAGGGCAGAGGCTCCCCAAATCCAGGTGTGAAAAACTTGTTGCATCATTCCCAAGAAGACTCATGGCTGTACTAGCTCAAAAGGGTGCTTCTACTCAATACTGAGCAAAGAGTCTGAATACTTATGACCATGTGAAATTTAAATCTTTCGTTTAATAAATTTGAAAAAAATTCTAAATTTTGTTTTTTTTCTGTCAAGATGGGGTGCTGAGTGTACATTGATACTGAATAATTCTGAATACTTTCCATACCCACTGTACACCTACAGGATCAACCTGAACACCCTTCTAAGGAAATACAGAGATTCTCTGGAGAGAGGTCAGTCAGACTTGATCCCAGCAATGTACATCTGTTGAGCAAACTACTTGTGATAAAATACTCTTAATTGTAGACACACCGAGTGGATGTAGAACGGTGGAAACAGATAGCAAAAGAAGCGAGGAGTTTGTGTAACACACATAACCAAGCCTTTTGTTTTCAAAAACTCAAAAAAGGTAAGTTTTTAAAACTATTATTCCATATGTGTTATTAAAGCTTAAAATGTAACATTTGATGTGTCAAACATTTTTTTCTTTCTTAGAGCACAAAGAAGCATATTTCAGCACATTCGGAAGTGGAAACGAGTCAGGCTTTGTCAGCGGATTCACTTTGCGAAGATCAGTACACTGTCTAAACGGACCATCCGGCTTCTTTACAAGCATACACTGGGAGAACGCACTAGATGCGCATGGCTCAGCAATGTTATTTTTTAACCAACTTCCGCTTCCAGGTGCCCGCGTTTTATCCGAAGACATGCAATAAAAGCGTTGTCTAACGGGTTTAGCATCACCACGTCAATGTCGTGTTCAATAAAATGAGTATGCGATGGAACATCAGCAAATAAACCCGGATATGATGTTATCAGTTTGACCAACGTTGACTGCCTTGGTTTAGGTAAATGTGGTAACACTCCCTCCAGTTTATCAAGTGACTCAGAGTTCTTAAGACGCCCAATCAACATACCATCATCAGGTGAAACCAACACATCCTCATGTTCCACCGTCGATCCCCAGATGGAGGGGAACTCTAGCATTCCTTTGATTTTGGGTTGGGATGAAATGATTCAGCTAATTTTAGCTAACTGAACCTATCATTTAACATTCGGCTGTTAGCTAGCTAGGATGCTGTCTTTGTAAAGTTTAATGTTTGGTGGAATGTTTATCTCTTTTTATATGCCGTTACAGTTCTAAATCTCTGCTAACATTACAATAGCAGAGATTTAGAAAGTTGGTGTGTTTATCACTGGCTTTATCTGTAGACGGGAGGTAACACTGCACCGTGGTAACTTCACTAGCAACGTTCAACGAAGGCTAGCATGTATGAGTAGTTTCCCATGTAATAACGTAATGTTATAGCATTCATAACGTAAACATCTTTTTGTTGTGTTAACTGTTTTTTTACAGGGACTAACAGAGGCGGTCACCAAGGATGGCAAAGCCAACGACCAGTAGGGAGACAGAGGCTAAAGATTGGCATTCTAACAATGCTTTAAATAAACTTGTTTGTCTGAGTCATTAAGTTCTTGAGCGTGTGTATATAATATCAACTTTTTTTCAATGTCTAATTTCCCTAAAATGTCTTTGGGTGACTCAGAACTGTCCACCTGGTGAATTTGAGTATCGGCCAAAACAAATGAAACAGGCCACATACGATTTCCTGCCAGGTCATTCCCCAAAATGATGTGTAGTCCCCGCCACAGGCAAGGCAGGCTGCATCCCCATGGTCACCTCACCATGCACCATATCCGAGAAGAATGTCAGTTTATGCTGTAGGGCAGAAAAAAACAGTCAAAGCCATCCCTCTGACAGCAATACTGGAACCAGTCTGTCTCCGGAGTAAGATAGCACAGAGTTCGCAATTAATGAGTTAAGTTCCCCTGAATCCCATAAAATCTTAACAGGAACTTTCCTTCCACTCCCAACCAGCGAAACATATGTAACTACCCTGGTCATAAAGGAATCCACACTTCATACTGATGTCCCTTTTTTACCTTTATTCCTTATAGAAGTATGATGGAACACCGTGAAAACGTGTTTCCCTGGAAAGACCAGCAGTAGAATTAAACAAAAACAGGAGCTTAACAGTTCGCTATTTACAGTCCCAATTTTTCTCTTCTTGGTTCGGGCTACAGTCCGCAAACTTCCGGTCCTGGATCTTGTAGCTAAGCTTACCAAAATAAAACTCGTTTGTACTGAACATACAAAAAGGGCAAAATACAACTCACTTTACTCATAAAGAACGCGAATATGTGAACAATGTTTTACAATAATATGTAAAACTGAAGCCACCAAGCAATCGTAAGATTGCGTATATTAACTTCCGGTGTTGTCATGGCAACGATACAAACATTTTCCAGCGTCAGCTACAACATAACCCTCAGTTACAAACGCAGCATAACCGGGATCAATCCCTTCTTTAACTGCGGAAACATTCTGACGTTGCTCCATTACAGGAACCCCCGTCCCCAACTTCGCTCTTCACGCAAAGACGCAGCAGCTGTAGACGATTTTGAGGGTGAATACATAGGATTCAACTTTTTCTTCAACACTGGGCACTCACTTTTCCAGTGACCCTTTCCCAACCAGTAGTTACAGACACGATTTGGGTCCAGCTTTCCCTGGAAACTCCCATCTACCTCAGCTGCAAACCTCTCTATCCCTTCCGACCGAGCCGCATCTCTACAACCACGGGACTCCCCAAAAAATACCTTATGACCAAACTCAACCAAACTCATACGCCAATTTAGCAGCATCTGTAACCTTGACTACTTTCTGTTCATTTATGTAAGTGACAACACAATCAGCCAATATTTTTAAACTGTTCAAGCAAAATCAGCTCCTACAAATCCTCCAAGGTTTGTAACCAAGACAGCACACAGACTAAAATGAGTGTTTAAATCACGAGCAAATTCAGTGTGAGACTGCTTTTCTTTTTAGTGTGATGTAAACAGCTGACGATATGATTCCGGCACCAAGTCATATGCCCCAAGTACAGCAGCTTTAACCAAGTGGTAGATACCACTACCAGCGACACTCATGGATGAATATGCCTTCTGGGCCTTACCAGTGAGCACACACTGAAGCAGTAGAGTGCTGTCAGTGTCAGACCAAGCCCCGGCATTTGCTAAACATTCAAACACAAAGAAAATGTCAGGGTCCTTTTCGTTACATTTTGGAACCAACCACAAATTGACGGAAACCTCAAACAACTTAGTCGGAAGAGTAAGCCCTAATGACCCATCAGCCTTCTGTGGGCCAGACTGACGCTTTCCTGTACTTATAAGGTCCAAACGATAGCGCTCCAACTCTGCCTGTTGTCTTG
Source organism: Etheostoma spectabile (assembly GCF_008692095.1). Classification (NCBI taxonomy): domain Eukaryota; kingdom Metazoa; phylum Chordata; class Actinopteri; order Perciformes; family Percidae; genus Etheostoma; species Etheostoma spectabile. The sequence continues at coordinate 27,153,172 of NC_045747.1, read as the reverse complement.
CTTGATCATGTGCTAGTTCAGCCTCCCAAAGATGAACATCTTGACGTGCCTTCTCCAATTTCATTCGTAGCAACAGTAACGGTTTCTGCTCCTCAAACGACAGTCCAGCCCAAAACCAGCCAGAACAGGCGCCACATAAGACACTTTAACTTCCCCATCTACATCATACAAACTAGTCACAACTACAGGCACCCTAGCAGTCTCCCCAAGGACAGGGAAAACATCCCGCTCCACTAACTTGGCCTTAAAGGTGTCCTACAACTCATCTTTGTTTAACTTTTAAGAGAAAGCCACACTGTAATAGTCAGCCACTCTAAAGAGCTGGTCTTTCTTTTAAGAATCAAGCAACTCTACACCTGGACACTGAACAAATTCCTTAATTGAAGCCATTTCTCCTGGCATAATGTCTCTAAGCAGCAAATACAGGTAGGCAAGAACACCAGAAACCAGGTGGCTCCACCACCAGACAAGGACGACAGGCTGCAAGTATGGAACCTTATTCCTCTGGCTAACTGCGTAAACAATAATTCAATTCAATTCAATTTTATTTATAGTATCAATTCATAACAAGAATTATCTCAATCCACTTACAGATAGACCACACTCCGAATTTACAAGACCCAACAGTTCTAGTTTCCTCCAGAGCAAGCAACGTGCGACAGTGGCGAGGAAAAACTTCCTTTTAGGCAGAAACCTGGTCAGACCCAGGCTCTGTTAGGCGGTGTCTGACGCCGGTTGGGGTTAATGAAATGGCAATAACAAAATAGAAAAAATTGTAGTTTGTAGCAGTTCTTGTGGGAGTTCATGGCATAGCCGACGCTGTGCAGCATTACAAGGCACAGCAGGACGTAGCAGGACGTAGCAGGACGTAGCAGGACGTAGCAGGACGTAGCAGGACGTAGCAGGGCACCACAGTGTAGCAGTTGAACATGGCATCACAGAACGTGTAGCGGAACCATGGCAATAGCTGCTCACCCTGATTTCGGAGCCTCTGATCCAAGGGAACATGCTGGGGAAAAAAGAACATAAGGACTCCGGGAATGACTCCCCAAAATGGTTAGTACAAGCATTTCTGGGACATGGATGCACATAAATGAAAAGATGGAAAGATAGAGGGAGAGGGAGCTCAGTTATCAAAAAGTCCCCAGCTGTCTAAAACTATTACAACAAAACCAAGAGAACGAGTAAAGAGAGCTCCAGCCCGGCCGGCCCGAACTCTCCCCAACCGGATCGGTGTAGCCAAGTCTCCCTGGTTCTTATATATTCTGATTATATGTTAGATAAATCTGAAAACTATGTGACTAGCTACTACTCCCTAACAATTCGATTCTATGCCCTAACTAGTTTATCAAATAAGTCCCCAGCTGTCTAAAACTATTACAACAAAACCAGAGAGACGAGGTAAAGAGAGCTCCAGCCCGGCCGGGCCAGAACTCTCCCCAACCGGATCGGGCTGTATGCCAATCTCCCTTTAGTATATATATGATAGATAAATCTGAAACAATGTGACTAACTACTACTTCCCTAACATATTCGTTCTATTCTATGCCCTAACTATAAGCTTTATCAAAAAGGAAAGTCTTAAGCCTACTCTTAAATGTGGATACTACCTCTCTCAATCAACCCTAGTCTTCATGCATGCTAGCGGCGGGATAAATTAAGCACAAGCCCAGTAACCCGGTTAACTTTCAGCATGCTGAAAATCACCTAGACAGCCATGGAGTGCACCCGAGCAGTTGCTGGAACCGCTCCAACCACCTGCTGCACAAAAATAACAAACTAAAACAAAAAAAGGGTCAATGAGGAGAAGGAGTGTCCCACATTGCTTATGCCTATCAGGAATAAAAGGTTCCCAACGACTCACCAGCCCTCAACCCTGTAACCTGTTAGTTACAGAAACCAGAGCCAGTGAAACACTCCCCAAAAAACGTTTTATTTTTCTTAATTTATATAAACATTCAGATTCCCAGTACAAACAATCCCAGACAAGGATTACCGCCTGGCTCAAGGCTGGCAACTAAAAGGGAGGTATCACACAGATAACGCAACCAAAACGTAGTTTATTCAACTAAATACCCTAATAACATAACTTAACCCAACATAAATGCAACAGTGGGGTGGGTAAGTATAGAGATATCAGTTGTGTTTGCCATGCATTGATGGATGGATGGATGAATGAATGAATGCATGAATGAACAATGAAGAACAAAATGGTGAACACTCCAGTGGGACCAGCTGAGAGAGAGTGAGACTTCCAGAAGGGCAGAGGCCTTTATGCCTTCTGAAGGCCACGCCCAGTTGGCCAGGTACAGCCGACCCTCCTAACTCCACCTCCCCGCCCACTCTCAGCACCTGAAAACAAAAGGAGCAGAACGTGACAGGCTGGGAGATTGGGAAGGGCCAACACAGTTGTTTGAAAGCATGCAATTAAAGTTACAAAAGCATTGCTATTTCTATATCTAGAAACCAACAGTCAAAGTCAAATCTCAAAACCAATCCACATCCTTGAGACAGACCATCATGAGGAAGATACACAGGGAAGCACCATTCAAAGTTACAGGTAATCTTATGTACAAAATATATTCTCAATACAGTCAATGCAAGAAATGTATCTATATTGTTATTTGTTCTACATTTCTTTCAGTGCAATTATTTATACAGGATATGTAGACACATATCCTGTATAAATAATTGACAAATTAACAAATATGCGATAAAGTGAAATAAAGGAGGGAAGCATTAAATTAAGAAAAGGAAGCAAAAGTAAGCAAAAAAACAGTACGTCCATTTACATGTCTTTGTATTTCTTTTGGATTGGGCCCACTCTTTTTGTACTACGGACACTTAGACCTCACTACTGGCTTACAGGCGAGGTATGCTGTCCTTACAGAGCAGAACCAATTATCTCGAAAAGAAGACAAACAACTCTGCCAGCACATGAAGACCACAGTGGGTGTTCATTAATTGAAATGATTCACTATTTTAAGAGGTGTTATTAAGTGGATCCACAGTTAAATATGGACTTGCATGTAATTTGTACATGTAATTTGTACATATGCGAACAATTACACAAGTAAATTAGTTTGCCAATTATATCAGCTGCATGTGTGGTTGTAGTGGTCATAAATTTAAATTATTTTCTTGTCTGTCTACATGTCAAATATCTCTCAAGATCATCTCTTCCATCACACCATCTTAGGGAAGAAAGAAGTGGTAAGAAGGAACAGTTTATCCAAGGTAAGTAGTCTTCTTGTCATGTAGATGGACAGATGTTTCATTGTTAGCTAATAAAAAATGTTTGTTTGCCTATTTGTACAATATGAAGAAGCAGATACAATTTAATAATTAAAAAAGAAGCAATGAAAACATTCAAAAGAATTGTTAATTTTTGGATGTGTTACAGACCAACTTCGACAACTATGAAGCAATAGTGTCTTTGTGAACGTACACAATGTACACTGGAAGTTTCTGGTTAGTAGTACTCCGTTTGTATTTTTATAAAACAATTTCATGAGGTTGGGAATTATTTGTGAATAATACTTTATGTGGTTCTTGTGTTTTCAGTAAATCATTACAGCAACAAGCAGCGTGTATTTGGTTGATCCAGCATGCAGCTCCACAGAGCTTACAGACTCCAACCATGCAGCATTCAACAATAATTGGCCACTGGTCATAAAACACAGTTATGAAGCAGATTTACAAAAAAGGAAACAGGCTAGAGAGCAAAATTGTTAAAAAGGATTGGTTTTATGAGTTCAGTTACATGTAACCGGACTATGAATTTGGAGCAGGTGTGGGGACAGGAATGCTCATGAAACATTGATGTCCGTAATATATGGGGTACGTGCCAATTCCCTGACTAGTATCTTTTTATTGTATACAGTGGGGTTTGTAAGTTGCATTCCAGGTAAAAATTTGTATTAATGTGCATAAAGAAGCCAAGAAAAGATGGGGAAAATCTCCAAAAGGCATCAAATGACAGATTAGACATTTGTATAAAATGTTAAAAAAAATTAGATTTTATTTCCATCATTTACACTTTCAAAATAACAGAAAACCAAACAATGGCATCTGCAAAAGTTTGGGCTCACTGCAGAGTTTCTAGCATTCACCGCCCCCTTTGGAAAGCTGAGACCTGACAGTGTCATGGATTGTTCTCAATCATCGTCTGGAAAGACCAGGTGATGGCAATCTTAAGGTTTTAAATGCCCAGACTCATCTGACCTTGCCCCAACAATCAGTACCATGGCTTCTTCTAAGCAGTTGTCTAGAAAACTGAAACTGAAAATAGTTGACGCTAACAAAGCAGGAGAAGGCTATAAGAAGATAGCAAAGAGTTTTCAGATGCCAATATCCTCTGTTCAGATTGTAATTAAGAAATGGCAGTCATCAGGAACAGTGGAATTTTACGCAAGATCTGGAAGACCAAGAAAAATATCAGACAGAACAACTCGCAGGATTGTGAGAAAAGCAAGTCCAAACCCACGTTTGACAGCACGATCCATCCAGAAAGACCTGGCAGACACTGGAGTTGGGCTACACCATTCCACTATAAAGAGATACTTTTACAAATATGGTCTTCATAGAAGAGTCATCAGAAGAAAACCTCTTCTACGTCCTCGCCACAAAAATCAGCGTTTGAAGTTTGCAAATTAACATATAGACAAGCCTGATGCATTGTGGAAACAAGTTCTGTTGACCGATGAGGTTAAAATAGGACTTTTTGGCCGGAAAGAGCAAAGGTACGTTTGGAGAAGAAAGGGCACAGAATTTAATGAAAAGAAACTCTGTCCAACTGTTAGCATGGGGGGAATCAATTATGATTTGGGGTTGTATTGTAGCCAGTGGCACAGGGAACATTTCACGAGTAGAAGGAAAAATGGATTCAATAAAATTTCGGCTAATTTTGGACGCTAACTTGATGCCATCTGTTAAAAAGCTGAAGTTAAAGAGAGGA
>NC_045747.1:27137879-27148205 GCF_008692095.1 Etheostoma spectabile | reverse complement strand
AAATGGATAATGATCCTAAACACACCTCAAAATCCATGGTGGAGTACATAAAGAGGCGTAAACTGAAGGTTTTGTCATGGCCTTCACAATCTCCTGACCGCAACATAATTGAAAATCTTGGGATAGACCTTAAAAGAGCAGTGTGTGACAGACAGACCAGAAATCTCAAAGAACTGGAAGACTTTTGGAAGGACGAATGGGTGAAGATACCTCAAACAAGAATTGAAAGATTCTTGGCTGGCTACAAGAAGCGTTTCCAAGCTGTGATACTTGCCAAAGGGGGCGGTACAAGGTATTAACTCTGCAGGGTGCCCAAACTTTAGCAGACGTCATCTTTGGGTTTTCTGTTATTTCGAAAGTGTAAGGTTGTGTGTTAATTTATCTCTTGTGTTGTGTGTCTTTCTCCCTTTGTTTGTGTGTTAAAAAACCTTTTTACCACTGAAGCCAGGGGTTCTTCTGGGTATTGTGGTGTTTTTAACACTAGGCTAACGTATAACGTAGCATCAAAGTGAATGGCAGTCAATGGGAGGTTAACGGTGGGTGATGGCTAGGTAGCATCAAAATTAATGGAAGTCAATGGGATGCTAACGGCAGGTGATGGCTAGGAAGCAACAAAATAAATGGAAGTCAATGGGATGCTAACGGAAAGTGATGGCTAGGTAGCAACAAAATGAATGGGAGTCAATGGGACGCTATCGACGGGTGTTGATGCCATTACACTGATTTTAATTTTATCCTCTTCATATGCATGTAATTTATAATTGTACTGATACGTATATTCAAATGATGCCGATTACAATTACCGTTGATCATGTTGATGTGATGTTAATGATGATGGTGGTGGTGGTGGTGGTGGTGATGATGACGTCAGGGGGTGTTAACTCTATATGTAGACCTCACCTGAGCCAGGTTTGTGTGTATGGAAGGACAAACTATTTTTCAATCGCATTCTGTGAGAAAAACGTTTTTTCTTTGTTTTTTTAAATAAGTTTATTTATCTGGCTGTTGCAGTTATGAAATAAAGAAACGGATCATTGTGACACTACGAACGAATGCATGTTGACTTACTGACCGCTTCTACAATTAAGTTGAAAAATAGTCCCATCTGAAAGCGAGAAAGGATGCCAGTCAACGAACTCACTGAACTATAGGCTGCACACCGCGGATCCACATCTCTACACGGAAAGACGAAAACCTTAAAAGTGACACTCAGATATGAATGAAATTATCACGAGCAGAAGGAAATAAAAGTAAAAGGTCTACACAAGGAAAATGTATTCAAAGATAAAAGGATACGCTCACGCAAAATATAGCAATTTAAATGATCTAAAATGGCTGGAACAAACATAAAGCACGGCTGTGCGCATGAAGAATTCAAATAAACAAAAAAAATAATGAAATACTAACAAATATTCAAACAAAAGCTGTCGGATGTACTTGGAAAAAAATTGTACAAACAATATTAAAGGCTGAGAACGAAAACTGTAACAATGGCTGAAGGAAGTGAAGGTGGTGGAGGCACTGACACTGGGTTTACTGAGATGGACGCCGCGTTCAAATCACTCAGGAAAAATGAAAGAGGGCGCTGATGTTGCCAGTATTAATGAAGGCACAAATGAATTTCCAACACTGCAAAATTAATTTATGTGATGTCATGAATTTATTCAGAAACTACTGCCTGAGGATATGAGAATGAATGAAACTTTGGACTGGTATGAGCTCAAAATGGCAGATTACCATGTTTTTCTAACTGAGGTGGAGCAATGATAAAAACTCAGTCCGACCCACAAACTCTTGTGGATGCTGGGGACAGTGTCCCACAGACTGGATCAAAGAGCTCTAAAGGCTCCAAATCATCATCCGTTGTTTCAGCACGCATGAAGGCTGCTGCAGACAAAGCTGCTCTGCAGGCCAGAGCTGAAGCTCTCAAAAGGAAACATGAATTGGAAATGGAGAAGCATCAGCTGGGTTTAAAAATGGAATCCTTGGACTTGGAAGCAGATATTGCTGCAGCTAAAGGCTCTGGAGGAATTTGAGATCGATGAAGCCTCAGAATTTGGAAAAGAAATGGAAGACCAAGTTAATGCATCTGATACAATAGAAGGAAGCCTGGCACAACTGGAGTTTGCACGGATAGGAACCATACCTAAAACACCCTTACAAAAAAATGATACAGACTCAGTACCCACCACTAACTGGAATCACAAAAAGGTCTGAGCAAGCACCAAGGACTACAATAAATCTCCCCCCATTTAGGGTTGTTGTATCTGATGGACCACGCAGGCAAGGTGAATCCACTCCCAGAGGTGAAACGGCTCAGAGCATCGACCTCACAAACATTATACAAAGACAAACCCAACTTGACAGATATGCTGGTGATACAGCAGCAAGAATGGATAGGTTGGACTATAAATCTACCCCTTGGCAGTACTGCATAGTATAGTGCTGATCATTGATGAAAGCTCACAACGCAACTCCTGGCCCATAGGCAGAATCACGGAAATCTTCCCCGACAAAAACGGACATATACGTCAGGTCAAGCTTAGGACACAAAATGGCTCCTTGGAAAGGTCCATCACAAAGCTCTGCCTTCTGCAAGACATGCCCTGATGACACCGGTCCGACCTATGCCCTTTTTATTACTAAACCCCTGAAAGGACTTTGGTTGAACCTTTTTTATTTTTCTTCTCAAAAAAGGATCTACATTGAACCCTTTTGTTGAACCTCTATGAACTTGTTTCACAAAATAAACTCGAAACTGAATGGATTATTTATTTTGGATTATACTGGACATTCTATGGACAATCTTGAACACTGTCACAAAGGACTTTTGAGTGTATGCATCCCATGCATAAATGTCTGAATTGCCCTTTACCGGTCAATTAGGGGCCAGAGTATTGATGCCATTACACTGATTTTAGTTTTATCCTCTTCACATGCATGTCATTTATAATCATACGGATACCTATATTCAAATGATGCAGATTACAATTACTGTTGATCATGTTGACGTTATGTTAATGTTGATGATGATGGTGATGATGATGACGATGACGTCAGGGGGTGTTAACTCTATATGTAGACCTCACCTGCGCCAGGTGTGTGTGTATGACTAGAGAGCGGAAGGACAAACGTTTATAACACTGACAACACTGCAAGATACAGCTATTATAAATGCATTGAAAACAATTCATATTCCTTCATCGATAATATACAACATCCAATAATAATAAGATTAAAAATACATCTGGAACACACAGACACACTCACACAGACACACACACAGACAGAGACACAGAGACACAGACACACTCACTTACACACACACACACACACACACACACACACACACACACACACATAAAGGTAAAATGACAATAAAACTCTAAGGTGACAGTAATGTTAAAAAGTGAATTCCCAACATGTTAAACTATTAAACCAATGTCCCCTAATCTCAACCCCCTCCCCCCCCCCCCTTAATATACACATACTAACTCAGAGGATACCTTCTAACGTAAAAAACACTTATATTATTATAGTACTATAATAATAATATAACATAATATTATCTAATTATTATAATAATATAATTAGTAGGGGTGATCCGAGTACCCGGCTGAAACGAGTATCCGGTACGGATAAAGCACTTTTGCCGAGTACATGTATTATACGAGTAATATGAGTCAAACCGTGCCGGATTGAATACAACTCCTCAACTGGCCGCGCAGCGTTCTGTGATAATCACAGCGGCCCCCCCGCCTACAAACCCGCTCGGATCAATCACACACACACAGAACATGGAGAAATGCGCTCCCTCGGCCTCTCTCTCTCGTTCTCTCTCTCCTCCTCTCCCGCTCGTCAGACACTCGGGTCTGCGGATCTGTTCCGTTAACGTTTAGGGGTTCTTCAGCTTCAGGTTTTGCTTTTAACTTCGGTTTGTAGTCCTACATAGTAACCAGTAGATTTCTGGGTGAACGTGGGGTTTGTAGTCCTTACATAGTAACCAGTAGATTTCTGGGAACGTGGGGATTGTAGCTACATAGTAACCAGTAGATTTTCTGGTGAACGTGGGGTTTGTAGTCCTTACTAGTAACCAGTAGATTTCTGGTGAACGTGGTCAGACATGCTGCTTGGTTTAAATGCAACTCCGTTGCGTCTCTGCCATTGGAGATTTTTTTTTTTTACTGTCAGCTGCCCCCCGCCCCCTCTCTCTCTGTGTCTCTCTCTACTCACACACACATAACATGTGTGGAGAATTAAAAAAAAAAAATCACACTGATATAAAAAAATGAAAAATTAAAAAAAGAAAGTTATATGAGTATGAAAACTCTTGTTCATTACATTTTACTTCATAATTGCAACCGCATGTGTTGTATTCACTGTTGCAAAACGTTCTGTATATAGTTTGTTTGTTACCATGACAACACCATTGATCTGAAGCTCGATGCTGTCATGTAAATAGTTTTCAAATCAGCAATAGATATAACAATTTTTTATCAACCCATATCAATTGCATGCTTAAATAACATACCGGTTAAAGCCCCGCACATTTCAAGAGAACGTGACCCACTTCCGGGTTAAATCTGACCACTTCCGGTTTAGGCCCCGCCCAGTCAGAGTACGGATCCGGATACAGATAATTCATGTGGTAAACAGATACAGATACAGATAATGCTGTACTCGCTCATCCCTAATAATTATATTATTGTTATAATGATCATTTAGGATTGATGTCTTATTTCCCATCATTTCTGATTGTTGTCTGTAATCTCTCTCACTCTCTCTCTCTCTTCATATTAAGTGTGTGTGAGTGATCATATTAAATGTGTGATCATATCAAGTGTGTGTGTATCTGTGTGTGTTTGTGATCATATCAAGAGTGTGTGTGTGTGTGAGTATATCAAGTGTGTGTGTGTGATATCATATTAAGTGTGTGTGTGTGTGTCCTCACAGCGACTACAGCAGCACAGAGCATCATCAGCAGGACGCTGAGCACTGAGCATCTCACTTTGAAGAAGGTGGAGTAGATCCCAAAGGGCTCCATGTACACTAGCACAACTTTCTCTGGTGACACACAGTTATAATAATAATAATAATAATAATCATAAACTACACACCAGTACTCCCCCGTGTCTCCCACTGAGATGTTAGAGATAACCAGGTTCCCATTAGGCCTGCTCACTCTGCTCATGCTCTGATCAGATGTTACATGAAAGACTCTTCCCTCTGTTCGGTCTGACTTGATGAACCAAGCCTGCAGCGGACCCTTTCGCCTATCTTTGCACCTGAGTGTGACATCATCTCCCTCTGAGAAGACCTCTGCAGCGGGGGGGCCAAATGTGGGACACACCACCAGAAAATACATGTGCTCTCTCGTTGAGACTTCACAGGTGTACATACCTGAGTGATTTAACATTAGAGATGGAAACACCAGCGAGTAGTTCTGGTCTACTGAAGGATCAGTCTGGTTGTGTGGTCCTAGGGAAAAGTAGTTTTTTTTTTCCCGATTATACTTCCTCCAGCGGGGGGGCTTTTCAGTGGAGTCAGCGACGGTGGACGGCAACACGGCGGTCTCCCCCACTGAGGGGTAGATCATCTCATAATGGAATCCCAACTGTACTCTGAAACTGAGTACACACTGCTGTTGGTCCATCACCAGACAGCTGTACCAGCTAAAGTCTGTTACCGTGGCGTTGGAAACACGAAGATTTGATGAGTTTCTCACCACTTGGTATCTTCCTCTAACATTGTCCATCTTTGATGTCGTCTTGTCCCCAAAAACTCTGCTCCATGTCCTCTGCTCATATCCAGAGTCCAGTTTGAGCCAATGGACGTCCTGATTACCAGCTGGTCCCCCGCATGGCACGTCCACTGTTTCTCCGAGTCTCGCTTTGATATATCTCTCATTTATTGAAGTACATACCGTGATAGTGATGTTGTTGCCATGGGTTACGGTGCCCTCGGTCCAGCACCCCTCTCGGTACGGGCCGGAGTCTAACCGGGTCAGATTGAGGATGGTGTAAGAAGACGTATTCACATCGATGACCAGTCGTTGTTTCAGGGGTCCAGGTACTGAGGACTGGTTGGACCAGAGGTCAGAGGTGTTCCACAGGACCAGGTTCTCCCCACCAACAGACTTGGATATCAGGCAGGGGTTGGTTTTTCTGCAAGTGGTTTGAAGGTGTAAGAGAACCGCCCCCCCGGATGATGATGTGTTCTCCTGCATGGTTCTCCTCTACACTCTACACCACCACCCCCCCCCCCGCCCCATCACAGCTATAGTAGTCTTCTCTACTTCTCTATACGAACATAACCGTTGAAAATTAGTGACCGAGCATCCGGTTTTCGACGTGCAACCACTGGCGGAGATAACTTAAATCTGCATTCTGTCGATCTGTATGGTGCGGGTGCCAGACGGTGGGGGGCGGAGGAGTCCTCACACTGACAGCACTAGCTGCTGTCGTGGGTGTAGCGAAGCTAAGAGTGTGGGGGCGACGCGGGAGTGGGGGAGTAAGTCCCTCATGTAGAAAGTGAGCAACATCTCACTTGAGGACTGACTTGAAGCATATATCGGGCAGGGGCTGCTCCGCTGACGGGTGGGCAAGGCACATACATCCTCTTCTCTGTTGAGGATGAACGCGGTTTGGATGCGCGGTAGTCAAGCTACGATTCGGGGTGGGTCGCATGCCCATGTAGAGAGTTCGTTAGGTCGCTATTCTAAATAGTGGCGTCGGGTGCGGAGAGCCGCCTCTTCTCGCTGTCTGGGGTGGCTCCCTGTGAAATTACGGTCCCGTTGATTAAAAATCGGCGATAAAGCCGGGGGTGTTTTAGGGCGTGGCTATGATGTGATTTGACAGTTTCGTCGGCCTGCAATCATGACGAGTGTTAGCAAAGCTTTGTCACGGCACGTGAACTTCATGTTGGGGGTTGACTCCGTCGTTTCATCGCTGTGGCTGTGACACTTTGGTCGGCTAATAATGTCTTGTTCAGCGGTCGGGTTGCACGGCAAGACACTCAAAGGAATCGGCAGTTTCAGTTTTTCCGGTAAGTAAATTATATTTTGTTTTAATACATTTTTTCGTTAGCCAACGTTAGCATCTAATTTAATATCATTAGCTACTAACTAGATTGCACCTTGCTAAGCAAACGCGGGCTAACTACTAATGCTATGCAGACCGTATAAACGCATAGAGTCTAGTATAAACGTATTAAAATATATTTATGTTACAGTCGAATACAGTAGGTATGCACCGATCTCGCCTTTATCTGTTGATCTGTAATAGGTGGTATGAGTGCTAATCGATGCACATGTAAGGTAACGTAGCTTAAACTCACAAGCCTTATGTAGCAACGTTACAGTGCAAATTCATAACCCTATTAGCACGGGGTAAGTCTTTTGGACAGTTGTGATTTAGGAATAACCCCTCACATCTGAGTTTCGTGTGGCGTGTGACGTAGACCTGCTTTTGACTCAATATATGTACCCGAAAGTTTGGGCAACGTTACCCGGAGGCGGCGGAAAGACGGCCAGGGCGAACCTGCGCCCCCCCAGTCGCTGCGAATCTTTCTGGGCGAGAGGTTGCCGGGCACCCTGTCACCCTCGCCTCACCCCCCCAGCATCACCATCACCACACGGACAAAGCTGCGGGCGGGAGCGCGTTGACTTGGAGACGGAGGTCTCCGGGCGGGGGAGTGGGTCAGATTGTTAGCGTTAAAATGGCGCACATGAAACAATTAGACATTATTGTACAGTTAATTAGTGTATTACATTACATTAATCTATTGAACATACATTTTAATCATTTGCATTACAGATGCATACAGCATATGTGGTGTCTTGTTAGTGTAAATTGAGAGTGTATACACCTCGGGATGTATGAAACATGAATTTCTTTCCAAACACTCCTTCTGATGAGGCCAGGTTGAAGCAATGGCTGGTGAACATGAGGAGAGAGACCACAAATGGAACCATGAAAAGTCACGTCTGTGCAGTTCACACTTTGAGGAAGATCAGTTTTTAAGGGACAAGCAGGTATTAATTTAAATGCATTATTTAGTGTGTGTTCTGAAATACAAAAAACATTGAGTACCATACAGTAAAATGTTTCTCAATGTGTGGATAGCAACATTTAATGAAATGATCCAAATGATGTCTGTGATAATGATGTCAAACTTTTAATTTCGGGGGCGGCGTCGATTCACCCAGTAGAGGATTTGCCCCCATGTTGGCTTAGTACTGTAATAAAGGAAAAAAGCCCAAACAAAATTTATTTAAAAAAAAATAAATGGGTGCAATTGCAAGTGTACTATTGGCATTGCGGCTTCATTACTCGTCCTGTATGATGTACCTATTTTTTGGTATACAATATTACCATTTTTTTAGTTATTACTGTTGTGAGTTTTAGATTTTTAAATAACCACTTTTAAAAGTCTGTACATTATTTTCAGAAAGGCCATAATTTTGCAGTATATAATCCTGTGATAGGCATTTTAATCTACCTGCTGATGTTTTATGTATTTACACTTAGGGCAAGAGACTGAAGCACACTGCTGTGCCCACCATTTTCAACTTTCCACCACATTTGTGTCCAAGGAAGGAAGGAACCGAGCCATACGGACCAAGTTTGTAAGTATGACTATGGAGGTTAGTAACAGTTTGGTCTCTACGTCTGGCTCTTTATGTTCTTCATCCAGCTGTCTTTCTCAGCCTCATGGGGTGCCTGGATCCTCTGATTTGTGTTCTATGTTGGATTATGAGCTGTCACGACCAGTTGGAGGGTTTTATTCCTTGTTCTGATCATAACAATGTCATTGTGATGCAAGAGACTGCTGATGAGACCAATGCCATTGACACGGTCCTTCATGATGACATTGGTATGATAGATGTCCAGCTGAGGTTGAGTCGCTGATGATGACATAACTGACTGTACCATAAGCAAAGACCACAACACAATGATGCTTGATCATAACTACCACCCTCAAATCACAACAACAAATTCAAGCATAGATACACATTACATTGTTTTCAGACTCTCACAGAAACACTAAGCGTAAAGTCAATGCGGTACATGGTCAGCTTTGTGTAGCTCGCAAAAAGCTTAGGTTGAACGTAGACACAAATAGGAAGAATGAAATCCCAGTTCGTCCTTGAAAGATCTGACAAAGATTCTTCAGAAAAAGTTGATGATCTCCATAATGTGCTGCTCTTCTGGACCGCTATAAAAATGTACCTAAACATATTCTAAATAGAATTCAAAAGAAGTCTAAGTCAGCAACATTTCTGAAGAACTAAAACAGTTTGCGACTACACTAAACTTCTACTCTCCCAGGGCATATGATTTTGTCAGAGAAAGTTCAATTTGCTTGGCCGCATCCTCAAACTATTCGCAGATGGTACACAGTGTCTCAGCAGATCCTGGATTTACTGTTGCATCTTTAACTGCTCCTCCAAGTCATGTCTGAAAACTGTAAGAAGGAAAGGAAGTTATTTGCTCTTTAATATGGACAAATGTACATTCATCAGCAAATTGAATTCGGAGGGGATGAAATTCATGGCTATGTCGACATTGGTACTGGCGAAATAGAAAACACGGTAGCCACACAGGCATTGGTAATCATGGTTGTAGCAATCCATGGGTCTTGGAAGATCCCCATTGCGTACTTCCTCATCAGCAGCATGACTGGAGCAGAGAGGGCAAACATCATTCGGGAGAGCCTTTGTCGCTTACATGCCATCGGTGTTCAGGTTGTGTCACTGACATGTGATGGACCATCGCAAAACTTCTCCATGATCCAAGAGCTTGGTGCCAACCTTGACATACACAAGATGAGACCTCATTTTCTACATCCAGAGGATCAAACACAAAAGGTGCATGTGCTTTTGGATCCATGTCACATGTTAAAACTTTTGAGAAACTCATTTTCTACAGCTGGAGTGTTGGAGACAGAGGATGGTAAACAGATCAGATGGCAGTACATTGAAGAACTCAATAAAATTCAAGAAAAGGAGGGTCTGCGTCTTGGCAACAAGCTGAAAATGGCACACATCAATTGGCGACAACAGAAAATGAAGGTCCACCTTGCAGCCCAACTATTTAGCAGCAGTGTGGCTGATGCGCTGGAGTACTGTGAGCAAGAGCTGAATTATCCACAGTTCAGAGGATGTGCGGCTACAGTTCAGTTCTTACGAACAGTTGATGCAGCTTTTGACGTCCTTAATAGCCGCAATCCATTTGGGAAAGGACTTAAAGCACCAATCAAGCCTTCAACAAAAGGTCGTGCCAGGGCTATTTTGGAGAAAGCAGAGTCATGTCTTCGTGGGCTCAA
>NC_045747.1:27134175-27137869 GCF_008692095.1 Etheostoma spectabile | reverse complement strand
AAGAGCAACAACTTGGTCTACATGTATGCAACTCAGAAGAAGACTCCAATCTGTGGCTTCATTGCTTGTGGTAGAAGTGTGCTCAACATCTACGAAGATCTTGTGGAGAGACCAAGTGCACCATGCAGATACCTTCTGACATACAAGCTGAGTCAGGATCACCTGGAGCTTTTCTTCTCAGCAGTTAGGGCACGTGGTGGGTTTAACAACAATCCCAATGCAAGGCAATTTCGTGGAGCCTACAAACGCCTTCTTGTAAGGCACCAGGTGAAGAAAGGCACAGGCAACTGTCTTCTTCGTGACAACACCGATATCCTGGACTCTACACCTGCAAATGCCAACGTTGCACGCAGAGTGGATGTGGCGCCTGTGGAAGTGCTTTTGACCAAAGACGAAATCCCGACTGACTTTCCAGATGTAGATAGCCTCTCAGAGTACAAGGAGGCGGTCATTAGCTACATCACAGGCTTCATTGTGAAGAAAATGAAGCAGAAGGTTACCTGCATGCCTTGTTCACTGGCACTAACATCGGACTCTGCGCATCCTTTTCTGGAGTTGAAGAACAGAGGTGGCCTACAAAAACCATCTGCTGGCATTATTGCTGTTTGCCAGGCCACAGAGAAGTGCTTTCAGAGGCTGTTAAAAACAAATGGGGGAAAGGCTCCACAAGGACGGGGAACAACAATGCAAATTGTCAGTCGAGTCCTTGCTGATTGTTTGGGGAAGAACCTATTCCCAAGTTTGCATAACCACATGTTTGATATGTGCGTTGAAGCGAACCATGTCCATGTTCTGGCCAGGATGGCGTCTGCCTGGTATTGTAAAGTTCGGCTGAATCATTTGGCAAGAAGGCAGACCGAAAAGATCAAAGAAGGCAAGCTTGTACGCAGGCGACTCACCAAATTAATACATTTTTATGGTGATTAATAAGAAGGTGCAATGCATGTTGTGTGTATACGTAGTGTTTACCCTAGGTTAACCGATTTGCCCTTAAATCTAAAAGTTTAAAGTTGCTTGAAATGTTTACAGAACCTTTAAAATAATTATCAGTAACGTTTCTGAATCCAAATTAATCACTTTTTACATTAACATAAATTAGGCATCCTGTGGCGGAGGACAATATTAATATAGTAAAATGTTAGTAGCGCCAAGCATCAATAAGCCAATAATAACATAGGGGAAATACAGACGGATGTTTGTCCGTGTGTCCGTGTGTGTGTGTGTGTGTGTGTGTGTGTGTGTATGTATGTATGTATGTGTATATATATATGTATGTGTATATATATATGTATGTGTGCACTCTTTAATTGTGGGCCAGACAAAAAACAATTCATGGACAAGCAATCAAACCCCTGGTTTAGGCACTGTTGAAATTTTGTATTAGAGTCTGCATCTACGAGGCCTAAGTATTCAAAATTTCAACACTGAAGCCAGTACCTGCCCACCTGATCTACATTCAGCTGATGAGTATAATTTTTGAGGATGGTATGGTTATTGCTGAACTTCAAAGCATACTGTTTACTTAGAGCCTGCACACGGGGCATAAGAATCAGTTGCTTTACTTTGCCTACTTCCAACAACATAGTTCAATTGTTCAATAAACACACCTGTTTCTTAAAAGGTTTTTGTACATAGTTGTGCACAATTGTATATATTTAGAAGTATTTTCATTTACTTCTTACTTTGGTTTTTCAAGAGCATACTGTACATAACGTAGGGCTGCACAGTATATGGTTTATCGTCATCGTGATATGAACGATATGAAAGGCGGCAACACATTGCGAAAGACACTGATTTTTTTGGGGGAGGGTTAGTTTAAAGATATTGTTAGATACATTGAAAATGTAACTGTTAATGTAATGTAATTTTTTTTTTAATGCTGCCTATTTTAATTCAGTATTCAATTTGTTAAATAAAATGTTCGAAATACATGTTTTTTAGTAATGTAATATCCTAGTTCCTGTGTTTTATAATGTTGGTCAATAGATCAATATGTATTAAAAGAAATTGATTAAAATAAAAAAAACTGTCAAAGACACAAAAAAGTTGTTCTTGAAAATGTTT
Organism: Etheostoma spectabile; assembly: GCF_008692095.1. NCBI lineage: Eukaryota > Metazoa > Chordata > Actinopteri > Perciformes > Percidae > Etheostoma > Etheostoma spectabile. Next base: position 27,135,805 of record NC_045747.1, on the reverse strand, counting down.
AAGCAAAATTCAATTAAAGTTTGTTACAAAATTACAATGTTATCTGTCCCATTTATTAATGTCATGGTTTTTAGCTTATTTTTGTCATGTAGTATTGTGTGCGCTCTTCATTTATTATGTGTATATGTATGTTTTGGTTTGTACGTATTTTCTGTTTTGTTTTATGCATTTCATTGTCTTGTCATTTCTGAAATATTCAACAGGGCATTGGCCTGGGGGTCCTTAGAGTTATTACTGTTACTTGCTCCATCTCTCTTTCAGCGAGTTAAACAATGTTGAAGAGTCCTGGTCTAGTTCATATTTTTTATTAAAATGAATGCAGTATGTGTTGTGTGTTTACTGTGTGTGGTGTCTTTCTATTTATTTATTTATTTGCCATTTCTGTCCAGTCTTGTGTCCCCACTCTTGGCCTGCACCTTGTCGTGGTGAGTGGGCTTAAAACCAAGACAGGCTTTTATTTAACAGTTTGAAATGTGTTCATGTAACTTTTGTGTGTTTTCAGGAAATGAGGCTGTGCTCTGACAGATCTTCAGTTCTGCAGCCAAATGTATTGTAAAAAGCACCAGGTTCAATATTGAATTTTTTTTATATTATTCTTTAATACTGCAAGTCCTCAACTGAAGCATACATTCATGTACAAGCTCAAATACTAATACAATTCATTGTGACCTACCGTGCCTTAACTACATGTTTGTCTTTTACTGTAATTACAAAGGTATCCGCACTGAAAACTGAATGACCAGAGCCTACAGAAGGAAGACCTGTTGTGTAGAGCGGCGTATTTGGTGCCATTTCATCTGGATGTGGAAACCAGACTGCGTTGACCATATCCAAATTCTCAAATGTGTTCTGATTATAACAATGCCAGAAAATCATTTTTGGTTCAGCTTCTTCTGCTGAAAGGACGGACCAACTTTTAGCACTTGGTTGACTTAGTTTCTGCTGTAGTTTGATATGTGATAGTAGTAACGTTAAGTAGTTGTGTGGATTAAAACTATTTTATAAATATTGAACTGGAATAAATTAATGAATATACTCTAGCAGTCACCACATTCACAGTTGAAAGTATTTAAAAGGTCTTTTAATAGCTGGAACTGTTCCACCAGACGTCCACCCACAAGCAAAACGTGAGTCCTGTAATAGATGTATCCTGGTGTTACCACTTTATACTAGGCATATCATTTATTTTGTATATTTTATGTATTTAGGATTAAACTGTTCAAATTAAATATTGACATTGTATGTTCTTGTATGGTTTTTAGTTTTCATACTTTAAAAATGTCAGTGCAGTAAATATCAGGTACATTTGAGTTAATCATTAGTAATGGCAATTAAATAAGTTTAATTCTCCATTGGAATTAGTGAGCATACTCTTGTTATGGATTTACAATAGCCCTGCACAGACTAAACAGCACCTACTGCATTTTCAGTTATCTACTAAAAACTTTCAAAATACACACATGAAAAGCAAGTATGGTAAAATTTAAGAAGTTATATTCATGTGTAATAAAGCCAAAATAGAAAGAAACTTTCAATCAGTTATAAATTCTATGAAATTACCAAAGTCTTCTTGTATGACTACAATGCTGGATGTTCCTATAGTTCCTTCAGAAAAACAACAAATGTAGCT
>NC_045747.1:27132645-27134165 GCF_008692095.1 Etheostoma spectabile | reverse complement strand
CTTTATTTCACATTGAAATGGGCATCAACTTAAAAAAAAATACTTACACCAAACACTGGCAATGTTTTTAAGATAGTTTAAAATTGATGAATTAAATAATGTAGTTCACCTTTACAAGAGTAAATTCCACACATTACACCTGCTGTGGGTTAAGGTAAAGGCAAATTTGACTGTCACAAAACATGTCTGCATAATAAAGAGGTAGTTGAATCTCTAGTGCCACACTGCTAGTACCACACTGTTAATAACAGTAGAAATGGTTGACATTACAAACCACAATATAAAAATACAGCTTAACATTTAAAGCTTATAGCACTTGTGCAGCACTCTGTTCAATCACGTCCAAATGCCTGGGTCAAGAAATAAAAACATGCCCTTACAAATAAAATGAGCATAGTGTGACAGTCTGTTCGTTGTCTGTAATGCACAACGGAAAAAGGTACTAAAATGTCCAGGAGCAATTATTCATTGTGAGTCCTTGTGTATGAGACATTGCATATGTTGCAGGTTCACATTCTGGTAAAAAGTGTATTCTTGTTAACAGTTTCTTGGTTTACTTGATGAATATGAAAGTGGAAAAAGGCAGCATGGCTGTGTAGAAATGTAAAATGGTCCCAGTAACAACCTCTATAAGTATGTAATGCTCATGGAACAGCACACTGATACTAACTATAATAACGAAGAACAATGAACGCTAATGTTTTAAACTATTTACAATGTTTTACAACTGCGTCCGATGGGGGCAAGAGAGTGTCAAAGACCATGGGGGGGTAAGACTGGGGAGGTAAGGGAGGTAAATCAAATAATGTAACAGAGGGTGTAGGGAACAAGTAATAGCAGAGCAGGTAAGATGAACAGTGTTATGGCCACAATTGTTAAATTAAAAAAAACGTAATACCATGTTAAATAAATTACACTCATCACATAAGGCATGACACTGGGGGCTTTCTTTGGGGCAAAGAAAAAAAACATTAAAACTCAAATTCAACAGACATGAACATTTCACTCTTGTTGAAGTTGGGCTTTAAGAGATTCTGCCAAACTGTTTAAAAATATATCATTTCCCTTAGTGGTAAAATGAACTCCATCGTGCAAAAAAAGTCCAGGAGTGTCAAACCTTAGTTGAGGGTGATTAGCAAAGCTGCCACTTAAACAATGAACATATGTACTCATAACACTGTTCACAAACCTGCGAGCGTGGTCCATCTTCCCTGGATTGGCAACGGCCCTCCACCTGCATCTCTGGGTGATGCCAGAGAAGATGATCTTCATGCCTGGATACTGCAGGTGGAGGTGCTGCAGGTCCTCCTTCATCACTGCGACGAGGTTGACGCCCTTGACATCTCCTAGGTCATTCCCGCCACAGTGAATAAGGAGGACGTCCGGGACAGCTCTTCCTTCTAGGGACTGGGAAAAGAAAGGGAGAAGGGTCTTCCACCGCAGACCACCCCAGCCGAACCAAGAGATGGAGACATCCGCAATACCAAGGTTGTTCCCCATGGTCTTTGCCGCTCTCTCTG
>NC_045747.1:27132312-27132635 GCF_008692095.1 Etheostoma spectabile | reverse complement strand
GCCGGACGTAGCTGTCTCCAATGATCCAGACTGTTGGATGGAAAAACGCATTGTAATAGCGAGAAAAGTAGAATATTTTAAGCTATAGAGAAAAAGGATTAATGAACAGCACTTTTAATTACACACTATTTGAAAATGCTTTATTACCTTGGCTTAGTTGTACAGAAGTTTGGTAAAAGTTTAATGTTGTACAATGAATAGCAAAAGAAAATGATCTATTACTATTACTTACTTCTGGGGCATCGGGTAGGTGAACAGGCCATCGTCTCAGCACTCCTATTTCTGAAAGAAAGAGAAAGAATCATCAATTTCAATTTGAGCCC
>NC_045747.1:27132194-27132294 GCF_008692095.1 Etheostoma spectabile | reverse complement strand
TGCACACTAGCATGTAACTGTACTTCATTAATTATCCAGGAGAATACACATGAATCAATGAATCTTCTTTAGTGTAACAGTAACTTAGTTAAATGAGCTT
>NC_045747.1:27132078-27132184 GCF_008692095.1 Etheostoma spectabile | reverse complement strand
GCTAACATTAGCTCTTAACAGCATGTCAAGGCTAAATGCCCCAACTATAGACTGACAGGGCAAACAGTAGCACATTTTCGGTGCATTATGGTTATTACAGTTAGCT
>NC_045747.1:27125028-27132068 GCF_008692095.1 Etheostoma spectabile | reverse complement strand
TAAGAAACTTGGTTATACATGTGCAAATAGCGTTTATGATAAGCATTGGCAATCGCTGTTTTGCATTTCACTGACACTACGTTTAAACTACGAGAAGTAAACTTCGATTTGCAGAACATTTACGTAACGGACAATTTACATGGTAACTTCAGATTAATTTACTTTGCAATGTGACTCTTATATGTAATAACAGACTATATGGGACAAATATGTACTTAAAACCTAGTGAAGCTAAATCTTACCTTGAATTATTCAGCAGCCGTTGCAACCACATCGGCGGTGAAAGTGGTTAGCTAGAGTAACGGTAGAGCAGTGTTGCTAACTCTCAGCTAACGTCAGTCAGATCCCGCCCATAGACCGTATATCCCGCCCACCGGTCTGTGGCTCCTCTCTCACTCCGCCCTCTCCTCTAAAATCGTCACATCCGCAACCAAGATGGCTGCGCCCATAAACGCAAACTCGACGACTCATTTCTGTTCTCCACAAACCAATGGGTGACGTCACACATGCTCTGTCCACTCATTTTAACGGTCTATGCTTACTAACCATGACGTCTTTATCTCCTCATCAGAGGAAGTGTTGCAGCATCAGCTCTCTATCCAGTATCAGCGTCTTTACACCAGTCTACAACCACAGAGGCTGACAGGAAAGGGGGTGGAGGGTGTGCGTGCCTATGTGTATGCCTGTGTTTGTGTGTGCATGTGTGTGTGCATGTGTGCGTGTGTGTATGCATGTGTGTGTGGACGTGTGCGTGTGGATGTGTGTGTGTGTGTGTGGAGCATGCTATGAACTCTGCAGGGTGCCCAAACTTTTGCAGACGCCATTTTTTTTGTTTTCTGTTATTTTTAAAGTGTAAATGATGGAAATAAAGTCTAACTTTTTGTGACATACTATACAAATGTCTAATCTGTCATTTGATGCCTTTTGGTAGATTTTTCCATCTTTTCTTGGGATCTTTATGCACATTAATACAATTTTTTTACCTGGGGTGCCCAAACTTTCGAGCCCTACTGCACTAAACTTGGATAGTGGCCCAGTACGTCTTCCCCTCCCTTCTCTACTGGATAAAAAAATCATGTAGAATAAAGTTATTGTTGCTGTAATTATTTGAGTTATTGTTGCTGTCACAAAGCATAAACCTTTTACATATTTCTAACCTAATTTGTGTTTCTGTTCATGCCATACCAGCATGTGACATATCAGGAATGCATTTCATCAAATAGAAATTGTAAGATAGTTTTTCTGGCAACTTTTGGGGCAAAGGATTTTAAAACAAAGTGTACAATATGGCATACAAACTTTTCCAGAAGGAAAAAAGTGGATAAAATGTCAACTTCAGAAGTTATCTGACCTCTGGTCAACCAGTACACAGGAAGCAATAGTGACTTAGTGCTCCATGATATCTAAGGAGTGAATCCATTAATAAGATGCATAGAAATGTTAAAACATCGCCGTAGTCGTAATCCCAGACACAAAGCAGCAGCAACAGGCTCAGAAAGAAACGCCTCACTAAAAAAACAATGTTATGGGTCCGCTGTCTTCTGTGTTGTTCTTTTTTCCCTGTTTGTCTGTCTGTGTTCCATCGGCCGCCAGAGGGCGCTCCTCCTAGATTCCATGAGAGGCGTGTCTACTCATCCCCTTCCTCCGTCTTACTACACAGCTGAGCATCATCATCATTACCACCCCAACCATACTTAAACCTGGGCCGACCACCTCTTCGGCGCCGGTTCGTTACCTACAGTCCCGTGGGAACTGGTCCAGTACTTAGCTTGATGATATTCCGTTACCTTGCCTTTGTACTTACCTTATGTTTCCGCCACAGCGTTCGTGTCCCGTCTCGTCGTCTGTTTTGGATCTCCTTCATCCCCTGCATCACCTCCCGTGTCTGGATTGTTTGTTTGTTTGCTCTTGTGTTGGTTTTATTCTGCTTACCTCCGAATTAAACCCATTATTGTGTACATCACTCCATCTTGTGGTCGTTCTGTGTCCGGGGTCCAACACCAACACTTAACAACCAAGCCTCTCATTACAAGGCATGTTGGAAGTTTACCTTTTTTTTCTGCATTAATCATGAAGCAAAAAAGCTGGTCACATTTTCAAATGCCATTTATGAAATACAAGTGAAAACAGATATAAATTGGTTATAAATATAGAGACATTAGACTTTCATTTGACCTAAAATGTTCTCACTGTAATTGGAGCAGTCTAGATTAAGCATCTGAAAAGCCATGGTGGTGAGCTTAAAGCCCATGTTGCAAGTTAAACACCACTGTTGATTATTGGGTACAAAAAGCACTCAAGAATGTAATATTTTTAAAAATGTCTCCAAATAGTTTTAAAAGTTAGTTTTGGTCATTTTAGTATTCGCGGGTTTATGGAGTCAATTCGGCGATGACGACTCGAGGGAGCAAATTCTCAGCCTGGCACTAGAACCACGGAGAAGACTGGGATGAGGAAGAGGAGGAAAGGCCAGCAGCAAAATAATTAAGAACCTGACAGAAGTGAGAGGGCAAATGAGGAATTGTCAAGATGTGGGGGAAGTCTCCTTCATTATCTCCTTCATTTATCTCCTTTATTTAGCAAAGCAGCCAGTGCATACGATGACTTACTTTATAGTCAGTGAATAGCAAGCGAGTGAACGTCAACGTTTTTTCTAATCTAGGACAGGGATCATGTCGTTAGTCGGAAGTACTGGTACATTATCTAGATATAGGAATAGAAGGCATCCCGAGTGTTATTTCTAAGTGTTAATCTCTCGGTGGTGAAAACGTGTGCTGTTTTGGCGGTGTTGTGTGTGTGGCGGCGAAGCTGCGGTGGAGAGCGGGGTGCTGTAGCGGAGTAGCATACGGTTGGATAGCTCATGCCGCGCAACTCAGGCTATCTTCATTTATCTTTAACGTCATAAATGTAAATAATGTCCAGATCCCGGGGAAAGAAACGATATGCGTGTGTCCGTTTCAAACACCACGCAGGTTGATGTGGGCGACAACGCGTCGTGGTTAGCTTACCGAAACTTACTGCGTAAATGCTGGCTAGCTACGCGACGTTAGCTTATCCGCTAGCATCCGTACAGGCTAAATAGCCAGTTGCTTTGTGTGTAACGTAACAAAACCACCATCTCGTAGGAGGATGCTTACTATTCCATCAATACAATATGTACAAAAGGCGCACTAATGCCACATGTATGATGGTTGACAACATGGACGCATACATAGGCAACACCAAAGGCCGTCGTAATATACTAGCAGGCTAGGCTAACGCTGTTGTGCTAACACCGGCGCGTAGCGTTAGCTAGCATAAACTGTGAAAAGCCAAACAACATCCCCCGTCTAAGCCGTGTTCACTTTTAGATCTTTGAGTCTTGGTTACGTCCGTCTTTGAAAAATCTGCCCGCCTAACACGGACAAATTGTACCGACCTTCCTACCGAGCTAGTAACCTACAGCTAGCTAGCTCGCTAGCTATACCGGTATGCTAGCTATAGCTGTCTATATCTCTCTCTCTTCTAAATGATCTATCAATACTGTATATGTCTAGCTATATATATATATATATATATATATATATATATATAGGCTATCTATGTATATGTATGTATTATCTATAATCTGTTGCTGAAAACTTCTTTCACTGTTGTCTTCTATCTCTCGTAACTCTCAATGGTCTCTCTAAGCTGGCTGGCCTATCGCTCCCTTGCGTGACGTCATGCAATGCATTGTGGGGAGAAAAGCAACCCCTAAATATGACCTACTTTTGTGTTATTTTAGTTTGTGATACTTTTCAATATCATATACAGTGGATAACTGTTTGAAGTTATACCAAACAATCAATAAGTGCGAATTCGTTGGAAAATTAAACCTGCAACATGGGCTTTAATAAGCACGTTTACCCTATATAATTTCAGCATGCTTGACAAGCACCAGCCAGAGATCGCAAACCCACATCGGAAGGGAGAGGGGGGGAACCGGTGGGTGAAAGACCTCCTCGCTAAATACGCTGACAACTTTCCAAAAATCACCTCCAAGACAACATCAAGCCCCTTCAAGAAGGATTGATTCTTATGGCCAGGTGATGACACTGAACTGTTAGCTGTAAGCCAGGCTGTATTTATATAGTGCTTTTCTAGTCTTAACTATAGTAAATGGTCAATGTTTTGCCCAAGGACACTTCGACATGGGACTGCAGGGCCAGGGTATTGAACCACCAACCTTCCAATTGGCAGGCAACGGCTCTACCGATGAGCTGTCCCCTCCCAAGTTCAATCACAATATAATAATAATAATACAAAACTACTTTGTTTAGACTTGTACAGGTCCCCCTCTCTGTTGCCCCCCCCCCCCGGGCAACAGAGAAGACCAAGCAGCATGTGTCATCTGTGCAGTCACAACAGCCTGAGACCGCTGTCCGGCCCACAAAGTCTCCCTGCACAACCAAGGGTCACAATTGCCTCATGGACTTACCTCTCCGTGACTCCCTGTCAGTCATACTCACAATATACACAAACAATGTAAATGCGATTTTTTTTTCATGTTCATGTTGTTTTTAGGTTTTAATGTTACTATGTACACAGTAATAACCAAATATTTTGTATGCATTATGTGTGTTGCAGGTGGAGATAGAGGGTTGCAGGGTAGGAAATTAGCACCCGCCACCAGGCAATGGCGGGTACTTTTTTCAAAGGGACTTTGCCTTGTATACCAGATTGTAAAACATTCCTTGTAACGGATTGGATAGCTTTTGTCAAAGAGTGCTGTTGCTAAGTAACAATAACGCACAGTGGAGTGGCGTTGTGTTACTGCTAATGAATCCTCAACATTTCTGGATTTTGCGGCTTCATAATAAAAACATTCAAATACCAAAATAACGGAAGGCTTTTATTGTGAAGAAGTTATGGGAAATGAATTTTACTACCTATTTGTTTTAAGGCTGTTTTCCTTGGTGTGGTAGAGCTTAAGACTGACAAAGAATTTATAATGAATCTTTTGTTTATGTGGCTAAACATCACATCCATAAATTGACATTGAAAAAAAAAATTTTCCCAGGTTTTGAGTTGTGTTTTGACTTTAGCAGGCATTCACTTGCATTTTCCAACTTGCTTTCCCGATGTGTTCGAGACCACATGAACGCAGCAAGCAAAATACACGATAAGGTGACCCATTCTGCAGCACCTTTCTTTTTACAGAATTCTATTTATCTTACTTTATTGATATTTTTTAGCCCTATAGTCTCAGAGTCTTATTTTGCTTTAATTTGGTCCATATTCTGTCAAATAGGCAACAGTTTGAGATTGAGATTTAAGATTTCCATTGCCAATGTCTGCTTCTTGGGACACATTAAGTTACAATACAAGCATGGCTTTTATTGGCCCCACCCCATCCATTTTGTTGAGTGTGGAACTGATCATGAAACATCAATATCACGCATTTTAAATAAACTTACCACAATTTTTCCAAAATATGTTCTGCCATCTGGTAACCTATAGCAACCACAGAGCGTCACAGCATTGAGCCACGTGTTGCATTCATTGACATATGTAAAAAGAAAAGAGCCTTGTTGGAGAATGCATACTTTGTTAAAAGTGTCAGACTATTTTTGGTGGTGAATCCAATTATTGCTGTTTTCTAGCATTATTTAACTAAACACCAAATAACACTGTAACTGGCAAGTAGGCTAGGCAACAAGCTATTTAAACTGCCTATGGCTGCAAAATGAAGTCGTAGGATAGATCTCGTTTTTACCATGTTCACTGAATGCGGCACCAATGTTAGATGGGGGTAAGCCTCTTCTCTCTATGCGTAGCTCCAATGGCGCCATCACCCGCATTTAGCATCCCATTGACTGCCATTCATTTTGGTGCCACTTTGACAGTGAATAACTTTACATTTGAAGCGTTTCAAGACTCTATTCGTCCGTTGTTTATTTCTAAGAAACACAACAATGTATAAAAGGCTCTGTTACCTTGTACATCACGTTATGGCTCCCTAGCAGACGTTTTTGTAAAAATAGGCTAACGATTGCGTCATAACCACGCGACTTACCGTCGCATAGACGACAAATCACCGTATTGTCAAGAGAAGCTCGCAGACAGTTTCGACTTACATTAGCTGTTTAGGTTTAATTACTAACGTTAACTAGCATGTTAGTTAGCAATAATTAGCCTGTGCCTATGTTATATACTAACATATACCTACGCTCTCCGTCTCTGCTGATTGGGAATGATTGAGATTTCTCTTGGCACAGCTATCAGAAGATATACAACTTTCAGACACGTTGTCACGTCACAACTACGTCGTCAAACTCAGTTGGAGGCTGCGCAGTAACGCCTAGCCATCACCGGGAAAGTGCTTCTGTTTTCCTTCACCGGTCTTCGTCCAGAACAACGGGATCTGTTGGTCCATTTCTTTAACTGTCTATTGTTCACTAGTGGGCGTCATAGTGGGCGTGGCTAATTGTCTTATCATCTTCCGGGAAAACAGCGTGAGTTGAGAATGTCCACATGTCTTTACAATATGTGCTTATTCTCACTATACTGTTGTATTTTACTTGACACAGCAGCGTAGCGCGTGACAGTGGTAGTGTGTGTAGCCTCTTGCTAGCTCAGCTTAGCTCTTATTCGTCTTTCTGGGAGAAGTTTGGTTTCGCATAGCCACGGTGTTAGCCGATATCACCTGTCACAGTTCACAGAGAAACCAGTCTCAGTACCTACTGTCCTGTCTAGTTTCACATGTTGTGTTCAGTGTACTTACGTTAACAAAACCTGTACTGTTAAGCCCCCACGCGCTGCCAACGCTAGCCAACTTCATAGCCAGTAAGCCTGCATTTGAACATAGCTTCATGCTACGTTAACACTTGTTTTGTCCTCCTGGGTCAAAAAGATTAACACTTATATATTTATTTTTTAACCTTTTTTTTGTCTTTTGACATTTTCAGCACATTATTATTTTTTATTTCACCAACACCACCTTACTACTATGGTCAATAACCCTCATTTAGATAACATGATACCTAATATTTGAGTTAAAAAAAGCAGAAATTATGAAT
>NC_045747.1:27124572-27125018 GCF_008692095.1 Etheostoma spectabile | reverse complement strand
ACTAATAGTTAAGATCAGAGGAACGTGTGTTGAGTGGATGAGTCTGGGTCAGGATGCTGATTTGAAACCATTTCCAATGAAAGCGATCAATTGTATTTGCAAAGAGTGTTGTATGGAATCCATCCATTTTTGTGGTAATTTGGTTAAAAGAAAACCATATTTATGATATTTTAAAAGAGGTCAAATTTGACCCGAGGACAATAGGAGGGTTAACGTTACTGTAACGTAGACTAACAGCTTGTACGTTTCGTGTTGCCATTTGTTTTAGGTGTTCGCCATGGGACACACCAGCCTGGAGAAGATCATTGCACTGCAGAGAAACCCTGCCAACATTAGAAACCTTTGCATTCTGGCACATGTTGACCATGGTGAGTTCAATGTCTGTATCAGCAACAGCGAGCCCTTATGTTTGCTCACTTATTTAGCTACTGTGGCTATATGGTGGG
>NC_045747.1:27102778-27124562 GCF_008692095.1 Etheostoma spectabile | reverse complement strand
GGGGCGACGACCAATTATCGGCCTATCCAATATTGTGGCCGATATTTGGCAGTTTGGTGTTGCTAGATAATGTCATTAACCATAAAGTGCGCTACAGCTCTGTAAGCACTCTAAAACTGTTAAAACTTCAAGAAGCTATTTTAGTTCAATTTATTATTTATTTTCTTAATGTGTATTAGGTTTAAAATTTAAGTTTTATTAAATAATTGCTTAAAGCATTTAAACAAACTTATGTGCTGGAGTTTGTACCATTCCAAAATGTTAATTTTGACTGAAGATTTTAATTGTAAATGCATACCGTATCGTTACAAATATTATTCGTTGGTTTCATAAACTACTAATAATCTGTGTAGCATTGGCCTGGAAAAAACTATCGGTCAATCCATAGTACATGGCAAAGCCATATTCCTTTTAATATGTACTCAACTTGCAATTTACTTGCTTGACGGACTCAGTACTTCTCCGTAAGAAATTCGTAATGCAAAGTAACACATATTTACATAAATGTCCACTTTAATATCTTCAATTGTCAGTTGCCAAATCCTACAATAGCAACCACTGAGTGTTAACTTACTGTTTAGAAATATATGTCAGTATAAGTAGCTATTGTGCAACATACACCTTATGACAAAAACAGCATTTTTACGTATTGTTCTAGAAATAAATTAAAGATTTTGAGAGATTTGATCTACGAATACAATTATCACAGCATGATTATCTCCAAAATCTAGTCCTAATCTGATTCCATACAATTTAATACAGTCAAATCTAAGATATTCAACTTAAATTTTATTTAAAAAAAAAAATACAAAAGCAGTGGGTCTTCAGATTTTAAGATTAATCAAAGGTTATTTTTGTCAAAAATGAGATGTTCTTTGCATCTTTGCAGGCAAAACTACTCTGGCTGACTGCTTGGTGGCAAGTAATGGTATCATATCGAGTCGGCTGGCTGGGAAGGTAAGTGGCTAGCGACAGAGATCGTTTTTATGCTGTTTGGTTGTTCTGTCAATATTTGTGCTCATTTGGGGTGTTTTAATGTCCCAGCTGAGGTACCTGGACAGCCGGGAGGATGAACAGATCAGAGGAATCACCATGAAGTCCAGTGCCATCTCCCTGCATTATAGAAATGGTAAGGAAGGGTTTTGCCGTCAGCCTCTGTTGTAACTTCAGTGGGATACATGGACATGATGGCAGGTCATCTTCATTTGTCCAGCTATCTACAGGACCTAAAAAATGATGCCATAAAGAAGACAAAAACAGTGAATTATATTGTTTGATTGTGATTTTGGCATATTTATCGGAATCAGAAACGTGTCTATTGCCACAGTAAGGTACTGTGGCAATAGACACAGTACCAATAGACACCGGGGTGGGGGTGCAGCGGCTCACAAAACTCACGGTTCGAATTGGATCACGGTGTTGAGTCACAGAATGGACACATTTTTGGATCAGCACAAAATTAACAAATTTAAATGATTTATTCAAATGTAACATCCATATCTTTTCACAATAATAATTCATTTCACCATTAAATTGCTGTCATAGGACAAAAACAGATGAGAAAGCACCATTTAGTTCAGTCTGGGTTGTTTTGTCGACAACAGCAGTGACCAAGTGCTAGTTTGTGTCTTTAGCTGCAGACTGTTGTACGTCCCAGTGTTGGAATCCCCCACAGTGAAACACAGTCACACTTTTACACAACGTTTAGCTGTCAGCATCTTAACCGTGTTTAATCCAGCTACTAGCTGACGGTAGGCCAATGTTACCTGCTGTCAGGCGTAAAGTTAGTGTTAACTAGCGTCACATGCAGCAATGCTTCTGTTATATGGAACCTCGATTCGGAGCCTGGGAGAGCAATGCAGGCATTTAAGGTGGCACTGAAATGAGGCAGCGAAATCAACGTTGCTATTCCTTTCCGGTAGATACTGTTGGGATTTATAATTGCTTTGCTTAATATTGTGTGAATGATAATCATCAGTTTTGTTCAGGAGGGGTGAGTAAATGTTGCAGTGGAAAAGAACATCAGACGAATGTTACAGTTGAAGAGAGAACTCCAGACAAAGGAGTAGTCTCTCATCCTTAATAAATTATGTGCTTACATGACCTTGTTTGTATCTACCAAAACCTAAAGTTGCTGAGCTTTCTGTTGGGAGTGAAATATGGAAACAAGGGGACAGCCGAGGAAGAGGAAGTAGGACAATTGGGTAATCTACTGCAATGAGACTTGTCTCTCTGTACCTTGCCTGCGTCTTGTCTCCAGAAAATTCTGCAATAAAGTACACCCGATACTCCAACTACAGTTAAGAATGTCTTCCTTCCTAAAAAAGAACCTTGGGGCATAATTGTATCCCAACTATACCGGTAGTGTAGGAATAACAATAGTCCGTTACACCAATAGTCCGGGCGCTTGTTGGTGTGGCTGACTGCAGAGGGGAAGACATTTTTTTTATTGTTTAGAATATATTTAATAGCACTCAGGATGATCCTTGGTTGATGACTCTCTATCTAATGTGGATGAAATTGCACTTGTAGCCATAAAGTGGTCTTTAGCGACACACCTTTGACTCCTATTACTTTAAAACTATTGTCTCTCATGAATTAGCATAGGTCGCTACTGATTATTGTTGGAAGACGGGGCTCAACGTTAAGATGTCTCTTTTTAGTGGTTATCAAATAATGACAAAGTCTCAAGTGAAGTACATGTTTCTTTGAATAATGATCCACTTTTACCTACCTCGGACTCAAACTTGCGGCAACCTTTGCAAATACGTTGGTAGGTGGAATATTTAAGCATGTACTTTTTCAACTTTAATTTGTCTATTCTAAGGATCTTCCACAGAAGGCTTAGTTTGAGGTAACCTGAACCCACAGTTGAGACCAGATCATGATGTGTCAATCTATTAGAAGTGTCTTACAAATTAGTAGTTTGAAGGTAACTGTCTCACAGAAATGGATGAACTGACATGTGTGAAGACAAGAAGAAAAGTATAAAAGAGGAGGTATTCTGATGTTCAGAGAGACTCTTTGGGTACACACTCATGTTCAATAATTGAATAAAGCTGCGTTTAATCTAAATTCATTGGACTTGTCATGTGTGAAGTCCTCTACTGCAACTAGGGCTGTGATGATATGCTTTTGTCCTGATTCAAATCTTTCACGATACATGTGTGCTGATTGGATTTGTGTTGGGATTCTGGAAGCATTGCGATTCGATAGTACTGAGTGTTGAGATTTTCCTTTCCCTCTTTAACAAAAACAAAAGTTGAATAACACACTTCCAGAGACAATACATCATGAGCCATTTCTAAAACTAATGGTTTTCAAAAAATAAATAAAGATAATATACATCTCATGTCAGTCTGACATTTATTTCATTTGTAAACAAGAACATAACAAGGATTTTCTGCTTTTTCTGCTCTTGGTCAGAAAACGGATATGATGTAGTTGTCGGCGGGAATACTGTAGAATCAGAAAATAGTTAGGTGAATTATTGTTAAAAAAATAAATAACCTATATTAATTCTAGTCAGAAATCTTCAATACAATTTTCCCCCCAAACCTAACCTCACCCAAGAAAACCTTTTACAGGACTCATTTGCTTTAGTATGCAGCCCTCCTCTTCTTCTAACAAGGCAGCTGTCAGTCACACGTCACTAGCACCAACTCAATCGCTGATTGGCCAATGGCACATTTAAATGAATCACTCAACAAGCATTCTCCGACGTGGGCAAGGGAAGGAAGGAAAGAGAACAAAAACGTTATTAATGACATGATGATGATCGGAAAAAAACAACTGTTTTCTCAAAGCTTGCAAAAGGTAGAGCAGATAGTAAATATCACTCAAAAATCTTAAAGACAAAACTTACTAAAAAATGTCCAACTACATTCATCAGATCTGACTAAAGTTGGGTAACATTCAAGAGCAGTTTAAAAATAGATAGTAAAAAAAACTAAATAAGTATAATACAAATACAATAAAAAAAAAAATCATTATTAGTTTGTAGGGATGGGTATGGGAGGGGAGAGTTTTACTTTGTTTAGAGTGTCAAATATTCTAAATAATTAACAAAATCTTAACAAAATTAAATAAGATAAATAAGTCTTATTGTTTGTGCCTTTTGTCCCCTCAGGAGATCAGGACTACCTTCTAAATCTGATCGACTCCCCTGGTCACGTCGACTTCTCCTCAGAGGTTTCCACTGCTGTCCGCCTGTGTGACGGGGCCATTATAGTTGTTGACGCTGTGGAGGGAGTGTGTCCTCAGGTAAACAGTACCGTTGACTTGGCTACGTTCAGACCGCAGGCCTTAAAGCGCCCATATTCTGCTCATTTTCAGGTTCATAATTGTATTTTGAGGTTGTACCAGAATAAGTTAACATGGTTTAATTTTCAAAAAACACCATATCTTTGTTGTACTGACCATTGCTGCAGACCCTGTTTTCACCCTGTGTGTTTAGGTCTTTGTTTTAGATACAGAGTGAGACATCTCACTAGTTTTAGCTACAGAGTGAGACATCTCACTTGTTTAGCTACAGAGTGAGACATCTCACTTCTATACTGTCTTTGTTGGGAGTCAAACATGCTCAGTAGCTAGGTAAGATCCCATCAGCTAGATAACTCTTTCTCCAGCTTTGGTCAGTCCAAGGCAGGACTAGCTGGGAGACTTCTTCCAAACAAGGGACGCTTGTGGAATACCTGCAGAACAGGGACAGGAAGTAGTTCTTTTGGAGAATATGGTCAATATGGACTAGTGTGTGTTGTAGCAGCCATTGAGAATGAGCTAGCATGCTAATGCTAGCATGTGCTACAGTCAGCCACCTCATCTCGGCTAGTGACGTAGAAAGCTGTGCAGATTTTGAACAGCTCAACCGGAGACTGAAGGCAGAAGACATTTAGTAGCCATATCTCACTCAAAACAGCATGGACGTTTTTTTTTTTCCAAGTTTGTATGCATGTGGAAGCACAAGAGACCCAAAATAACACCCCAAAACACAGAAAAAGTGTTTTTTGGGCACCTTATTGTTCAATTTAATTAAGATTTTTTTGACTGACAGTTCATATTGTTTTTTTTTAAAGTGTGGCCCATATCAGACTCAAGTACTGGGCACGGCCTGAAAGTGAGCCGCATGCGCAATCGAGTAATACAATGTCACGTGTCAAATGCAACACCCTGTTTCAATGCTTATCAAAATGAACCCATGGATATATTAAGAGAACCAAAGAGAGTAACTATTATGTCGTGCTACTAGCTAACGCTAGCTACTAGACAATAGACGGTTACAGACGTTACAGCTTTACAGCATAGGACTCTTGGATGTATTATAAGCTAATAGAAAGGATCAGTTACAGCCATATATCCATTATTTCAGTAACAGGAACGCGGGAGAACCGTCATATGAGCCTGCATTGAAAGGCGGCTCCGGCGGGCGCAGTCCCATGGGTCTGCTCTTGTTCATTGAAGGTCCCATGATATGTTACTCTTTGGATGCTTTTATATAGACCTTAGTGGTCCCCTAATACTGTATCTTAAGTTTCTTTTATATAGACCTTAGTGGTCCCTAATAGTGTATCTGAAGTCTCTTTTATATAGACCTTAGTGGTCCCTAATACGTATCTGAAGTCTCTTTTATATAGACCTTAGTGGTCCCTAATACTGTATCTAAGTCTCTTTTATGTAGACCTTGTGGTCCCTAATACCATCTGAGTCTTTTATATAGACCTTAGTGGTCCCCTAATACTGTATCTGAAGTCTCTTTTATATAGACCTTGTGTTCCCTAATACTGTATCTGAAGTCTCTTTTATAACCTTTGTGGTCCCCTAATACATACTGAAGTCTCTTTTATATAGACCTTAGTGGTCCCTGATACTGATCTGAAGTCTCTTTTAATAGACCTTAGTGGTCCCCTAATACTGTATCTGAAGTCTCTTTTATATGGACCTTTGTGGTCCCCTAATACCATATCTGAAGTCTCTTTTATATAGACCTTAGTGGTCCCTGATACTGTATCTGAAGTCTCTTTTATATAGACCTTAGTGGTCCCCTAATACTGTATCTGAAGTCTCTTTTATTTAGACCTTAGTGGTTCCCTAATACTGTATCCGAAGTCTCTTTCCCAAAATTCAGCCTTGGTGGAGCCAGTCCCACAATGAGCTTTCCTTAGGACGTGCCAGCAGCTCCTCTAACTTTTAGAAACACCAGCTAGCAGGGCCGTTTCTAGCTTTTTGAGGGCCCAAAGGACAGCACTCTTGTTGCCAACTTGGCCTTTGGTTTGTGTTGTGACTGCGATCTGAGCGCATGGTTCAAAATGGTTGTACTTAGTGTCTTCATTAATTCATAGGTGCGTTTTGGGCGTAACATGCAATAAACCAATCAGAGGTCATCTCCCATTCCCTTTAAAAGCCAGGCGCGTTTGGACCTTGGCGCATTGCTATTATGATGGCAGATTTTCACTGGACGGGAAATTAGGGTTAGTTAACTGCCGTGGGCTTTGCGCTGAGCTGCTCCGGGTACAAGCAAGGACCCATAGATGAATTTAAATAAGAAGGTTGATCATGCAATCAGTTTTAAAACATTCAAAACTGTTACTGTGTTATTTTTGTTTTAAAAGGCTGCAATAAATAACAAATTAAAATCTAGTGTTCATGTAATTTCATACATTAGCAGTGAAATTAATTTATAAATAATATTCGGAAATTATTTTTCAGATCATAATCGTACCAACAAAATCTATAATTGTTGCAACCCTATTTGGAATATTGTCATATTCAGAATAATAGTGGATTATTAGTGCGCATGTAAACATACTCAATGAAATGTCTAGCCTGTCTCTGTCCAACAATTAAAAATAAATCCACCTACCAGCTCCTCTAAAGCTCACTAATTAGAATGTTATATCTCATCGTTTTTTTCCAAAGAAAAATTAAAATGTCAAGTTGCCTGTATGTTTACCTTTTAGACCAGCAGTCGCAAACTCAAATTGGCTTGGTGCCACTGCTGCTGTTGTCATCTCAAAGGAGAGCCACAGTATTTCTGGAGAAAACACATGAGCATTACACATAGAAATCACAATTCTGTCCATCGGCCTTGCAAAACTGGGTCCAAATGATTTGTTTTTCTCTCTGCATTGTGTGCAGACCCAGGCTGTGCTGCGCCAGGCGTGGCTGGAGAACATCAGGCCGGTCCTGGTCATCAACAAGATCGACCGACTCATCCTGGAGCTGAAGCTCACCTCTCAGGAAGCTTACAGCCACCTGCAGAAGATCCTGGAACAGGTGAGAGCTCTCATCTGACACAGGCCACACTCAGGATATCTTCACCAGATGTTTTATATACAGACCACTCTCAGCCCGCCGTGTTACAGCGCTGCAAAGACACCTTCCGTGAAATTGTACTTGTTTGTGTTCAGTTGCCTTGAATCATTTAAGCCGTTGTGTATTTCCTAGGGTTTGACTGAAACTGGTTTATCACACCGATACCCATTATTAATAACTAATGAAACCGATAACTGATATTTGAAACCAGTAGGCATTTACTGAAAATCTTTAAATCAATATTAAGATTTTGGAATGTTACAAACTCCAACACTAACTTTGTTTAAATGCTTTAAGCAATTATTTAATAAATGAGAACCTTTCAACATAATACCCAGTAATAGATAGTCAGATGGTGTTGTGGGCGGGACATTAAGTTAAACCCAGGGAGAGAGAAACCGAAGCAGAGGGACAGACTCAGAGCTGTTGCCGAGCCACAGTAGCTTTTTAATTCATTAACTTTATCATCAGGAAAAAATTGCTGATACAGATTGTCTGCAAACAAAGAACATAGATGATATCACTAGTATTTTCTATTAAAGAGCCCCTTTATACTCCTTTTTGGCATCATGTTTGTACTGTTGGGATCTACTAGAATAGGTTAAATTCAATTCAATTTTATTTATAGTATCAATTCATAACAAGAGTTATCTCGAGACACTTTACAGATAGAGTAGGTCTAGACCACACTCTATAATTTACAAGGACCCAACAGTTCTAGTAGTTTTCTTCAAAGCAAGCAACAGTGCAACAATGGCGAGGAAAAACTTCCTTTTAGGCAGAAACCTCGGACAGACCCAGGCTCTTGGGAGGCGGTGTCTGACGGGCCGGTTGGGGTTAGAATGAAGAGTGGCAATAACAGTCATAAAAAATAGTAGTTTGTAGCAGTTCTTTGTAGTAGTTCATGGCATAGCAGGGCACTGTGCGGGATTACAAGGCACAGCAGGACGTAGCAGGGCACCGCAGAGCGCAGCAGGATGGAAAAATAGGATGGAAAGATAGAAAGATAGATAGAGGAGAGAGGAACTCGGTGTGTCAAAGGATGTCCCCAGCTGTCTAAAACTATTACAGCATGACTTAGAGAGACAGGGTAAAGAGAGGAGCCTGGTCAGGCTAGAACTCTCCCCAACCGGATCGGGCTGAATGCCCTGTCTCCCTCTAGTTTTATTATATTATTGATTATATGATAGATAAATCTGACAACTATGACGAGAAGCAGGTGGGCCGGATTAGGCGGACGCTGCGACTCCTCACTCCCTAACAATATTCAATTCAAGTTTATTTATATAGTGCTAAATCACAACAACAGTTATCTCTTTGACTATAGGCTTTATCAAAGAGGAAAGTCTTAAGCCTACTCTTAAATGTGGAGACGGTGTCTGCCTCCTGAACCCAAACTGGAACCTGGTTCCACAGGAGAGGAGCCTGAAAGCTGAACGCTCTGGCTCCCATTCTACATGCCAGTTTACATGCTTGGATGTTAAAAAAAAACATTTTGTTTCTCTTGCTGCTCCTGGCCGCAGCCCCCCCCATCTGAAACTCTGTGTCTGAGCTTTTGTTCCCGCCTTGCTGAAAGGCCCGGTCTGCTCTGATTGCTCAGCTTGCCCGCTGTTGTGATTGGTCCATCAAATTCATATAAGCCACTGGACAGGTTGTCCTTTCTCAGGCAGCACCAATGGGCAGCACATGTGGAAAAACTGGACAGGGTTTTCTCCATTAATGACAGAAAAAGTGCTGTCTGTGGAAGTGCAAGCTCCATTTGGAGTGAAATGTGTTTATACATCTAGTACATACACTTAAAAACAATATAACACACTAAAAGATGGGAACAATCCCAAAAAGCGTCATAGGGTCTCTTTAAGTCGTGGAAAACATGAATACAAAGTTGGAAGTGTTTTGTAGAGCTCTGTAACTAAGTGGTTGCTGAGCATGTTCTTCCTCTTAGGTGAACGCGGTGACAGGCGCTTTGTTCACATCCAAAGTGATGGAGGAGCGGGCGGAGAAAGAAAAGAAGGAAGAGGAGGAGGAGAAAGAAAGCGACATCCTGAGTGGAGATCAGGTTTATGACTGGAGCGCTGGGCTGGAGGAGGCCGACGACTCCCAACTCTACTTCTCCCCCGACCAGGGGAATGTGGTGTTTGCCAGCGCCGTCGATGGCTGGGGCTTCAGGTGAGACCGCGGGCTCCGTCTTTAGCTGCATCCATGACTTCATGGTGTACACGGTGTATATGGTCTAAAGCATTCATGTGTTGCATAATATGTCTCGCGCACGTGCAGAACGTACACTCAAGTCACTGCACTTTTTTGACTTAATTTGGGGCCTTCTCTGCCAAAGGTTGGCCAGCGGGTTGGTGTACCAGAGCCCTTAGTGAAATTGAGTTGGACACCCCTGCTCTAAAGCTTCAATTAACCCTCTGAGCCCGAGACACTCGCCCACGAGTAAAAAAGTACCTCTGATTCATAGTTTAATAACTTTTGAACCATACAAGCGATTTACTCACTTTCGGTTTTGTTTAAATCCTGACGTTTTCGGCTTTACGGCGGTCTTTTCCGGGTCTTTCTAGCCTCTACAGGGGATTTTCTATCCAGCCTGGAACTTCAGCCTCTTTGGGCTTTAAATCCTAAATTATATCCAAGTTTGATTCACTTTATATCCAATTCATCGCGTTTTGGCTCATTTTCCGCCGCTGGCTGGCTCCTCGTCCTCTCTCCTCTGTCTGTCCCGTCTATTGTTTCAGGAAGTACATGCCCATATATTGGGAGATAAGCACCCCCTTGTTTGAAGGCCAGAGGGGACAAAAAGGCCTATATACTCTATGGAAGGCAAATAATGCACTATTAGACACATATTTGCTTGTATAACTTTGCTGTGGGTGTAATATCAATAAATATGACATTATTATGTTATTATTGGCATAAGTAAATGTCATGAGGCAAAACGTCTTGACTTTTTGGAAAAAATGCATGTATTTGTCAACTGTATAAGTTATATGATTATTTCTTCACAGTGTGACTCCCAAGACATATGAGAATGTTTTAGAATGAAATGGCTTGGTTTTACTTATATGTCTGTGATATCAATAAATATGTGGAAGATTCATTTATTTATTTATTTATCTTTAAGGCCCTACAACCTTTTTAACATGCAAGTGACCTCACTGCAACCCAAATATCATAATAACCCAGTTTGTCCTGAAAAAAATGATGTTCATATCTTGACTGTAGACAACAGGGTTGATGTTTTACAAGCTTTTTTTAAAATAAATCCAGACGGAAATTAAACTGTAAAAATGGCCTCAGGGCCCAGAGCGTTAAATGAACCCATTGACCCATGGACCCATTTAAAATTTCTACAAGAAGAAAAATGGTACAAGTACACATTTTTTCTACCTGAAAATCAATGGCTTTACCTTGTTTTCTGTGATAAACATGTATTCCTTACTCAATTCAGAAAATTATTCTGGATATGACCACTTTGCCTTACTGGATTTTTAACATGAATTATAACCTTATTTAAAAAAAAACTAATCACATTTTCATTTTTAATTGTGTGCTAGTAGAGACTGATTGCATTCCCTAAACATGTACTGCATGTTATCTCCTTTGTTTGAAATTGAGATAAAGACAATATTTGTTAATAGATTATGAAGTAGAATTTTATTTCAGGATTGTTTTTAAAACCACGAATAAGTCACAGGTCAATTTGACCCGAGGGATACGAGAGGGTCCCGAAAGTGAAAACAACACAAGGGTTACAGTGACGCGCGCCTCCATAGATGGCGTGCGCACGCTACGAGCATGCACGTACACATTTATGCTCAACACATTGTTTTTTTAAG
This sequence comes from Etheostoma spectabile, assembly GCF_008692095.1. Lineage (NCBI taxonomy): Eukaryota > Metazoa > Chordata > Actinopteri > Perciformes > Percidae > Etheostoma > Etheostoma spectabile. The sequence continues at coordinate 27,113,412 of NC_045747.1, read as the reverse complement.
TATTCTCTGAAACACCAGAGGGTGTACAAACGAAGAAGAAGAGACCGGAAGTAAAGGAAAGCAGGCTGCCTGACAACAGTAGTAAACACATCCATGTTAAACACTCACATACTGCCAAACATCAGATTATCTACTCTAGTCATTAACCTGACTGTCCTTTATCTCCAAATGGACACTTGTGTCTGCCTGTAACAATGTTAAGAACACGCTTTACATGAAGCCGTTTTGTTTAGTCTTGACAAAACGATCTCTCATGTTTTTCCACGCTCTCGAGCAAAATGCCTTTTCTTTTCCCACTGTGGTGTCGCTCTCTGACATATTTCCATATCCTTGGTCTGTACATGGAGAACACAGATGATGTTAGAGGCGATCCTGCTCGGCCAGTCTTCCCAGCGGACCGTGTTGAACTGACGCGGCAGCGCTCACGCCGAGTTACAAAATTCATAAGTGCACGCCCGCTGGGAACACTGCTGCGACCAATAACCTAGCTTAAGTGAAAGCACGGGTCCCTCAGATGTAGAGATTGGCTTTAAAACCGCAGAGGCAATTTCACTGGAGGCTGCTGATGGCATAATGTATAACTATTTTAGTATTCAGTATTTAGAAACTAGTTTGTGTTTATTTCAATTTTTTAAAATGTCTTTGTAATATATCATAAACTGGAAAGATAATGTGGCTCATGTGTTTGACCTATAACCCAGTAACTTTAATCTATGCCCCAAAATCCATCCCATTCTTTATTCATTAAATATCTTTAAAAATACGGAAGCCATTTGATCCAATATCAAATAAATACATGAAAAATACACCTATGAAATCCTGTTTATTTATGTATTTATTAATAGAATAAAATTGACAAACCTGAAAACATGTTTACACGTCCACTAGATGGTGCTGTCCACTTAGATTTAATCTACAGTATTTTACAATAAATGAGTCTCAGCATGATTCCTGAAGCATCAGAGACCAGAGCAAATCCAAGTGTTACCTTAAAAGATCTCGTACTTTTCTCCACTTGAGGAATTTCAAAGTAAAATACTTTTCCCTTACATTTCATCACATCACTTCACACCATGTGTTCCACTACAACAGTGGCATAAAGTCTCCATGCTGTACTGGCAGTTTGGTGTACGCCAGTCAGGGATGAGGACACAAAGGCTGGCTGAGGGTAGCTGTGTCTCTGTGATCTCTAAATAAACCGATCAAGTCTCAGAGGAGACGGCCGAGTCATATCTGCCTCTAGACCCAAGAAACCTGTTCACCGTCTGTAGCAAAAGAATAGGAGGATAAGATCCAGACATGTTCACCCTGATCTTGTTCAGATCGCTCATCAAAGCTCCACTTTATTAAAAGCTGCTAATAAGCCCGGTTAAAATAGCAGCATAGCTTGCAATAAGATTAATGCCTTTCCCTTGTCTGTGTAAACCTGCATAAATAATGTAAACGGAGGACTAAGAGTTTGATTTTTTGTGTTTCCTAGCATCCAGCAGTTTGCCCACATCTACAGCCAGAAAATGGGTATCAAGGCAGAGGTGCTGCTCAAAACCCTGTGGGGAGATTTCTACCTCAACGCTAAAGCAAAGAAGATCATGAAAGGAGCTCAGGTAATGTAACCACAAGTCATTATAGGTCTTTTTTCAAACATGTATGTTCAATCTTTCCCCCATGTTCCTTTGTCCTATTGGACACATTGTGTAACTGCCAAAGAAAGAAATCAACGGTTTACCGAATCCTACAAATGTAAATGACACTGCTTGGCTGGTGAATTTAGACGTATGCTTTTACTTCATTGCAAGGGGAGCGCAACCTCACATTCAAGCTTTGTTTAGGGCTTACTGTTTTGTTCATTAAAATGGGTACAGATTAACAATCAAACATCAGCTGGATAAAAAAAAAAATGTAAGACCGACGCAGTTGTCAATTTCACATCCAGTGTTTCATGTAAATTGGATAATGTTTGTCATATAAGACTGAATTCCTATTGCCAGTAGGGGTCGTCATGACCAAAAGTCAATTTTGGCCTATAGATAACCTCAAGCCTGGACTCCTGACAATTGTGAGAAATTTAGATATGACAATCTTTGTTCATCGATAAATGCTCAAAATGGCTGCCACGCTATGCCCACACCATTGGACGAACAGTTGTGCTTTTAATAATTTTTCATCGTTAACGTCTTTAGATGACACAGACCGAATTTGAAGTTGATTGGATTAAATTTCTTGGAGTAGTTTGTTAGTACCTTGACTTTAGGCCTAATTCCTGTTGCCACTAGGGGTCGCATTGATCTTGAGTAAATATATGTCTATTAATGTCCTCAGGGTTGGACTCTTGTGAATTCTGAAAATGTTGAGCTGATTGGGCAATGTACACTAGAGTTACACCCACTTCCTGTTTTTTTTAGCAAAACTCACAAAATGGCCGCCCCGCCACAGCCAAGCCCTATGACAAAAAGTTTTTTCTTTTCATGAGTTGTCATCTGTAACGTTGTAAGATGGCACAGACCAAATTTGAAGTTTATTGGATGAAATCTTGTTAAGTACAACACGTAGAAATGGCCAAAACCACGCTTATTTCAAACTTTCAATTAAAAATGGCGGACTTCCTGTTGGTTTTAGGACATGGCTCCACGTATTGTCAATCTTTGTTAAACGTACTGCAATTTTTTAATTTTGTAGGGGGCGAAACTAATTAAAATACGTAAACTTTTCACCAGGATTGATCCGACTGCTAATTTTGGTGAGTTTTTGTGTATGTATATTTGGCAAAAAAAAAAAGAATTTCTTTCTTTCTTTCTTCTTCAGTTTCAATAGGGCCTTTGCCGCTTTCGGAAATATGAATATGATCTGCTAGCACACTTCATAGCATTCCCATGGCAACAGGGGAAAAGGGCTGCTGTTGTGTGAACGCAACATTTTTCAACCTTCTGCTAAGATGTGACTTTTTTGCAACAAAAATGCGGGGATTATTATTATATTCATTTGCAACCACTCTGAGGGAATTATCTGCAAACATACAGTGGAGCTGTAGCCTATGTGAGCTGGACGAAGTGTTACCGTTACAATGAAATGTTTACACCAAATTGTTCAAATTGAAGTTGTCACTCCCCAATGTGAGGAAAGTGCAGATTTGAGTCGCACATGCTCAGATTTAAACGGTTTACGGCATAACGTGTTACACTGAAGTTTGTGAAATCCATGAAATAATAAACTTTTCTAATTCCAAACAGTAACAGAAGATGTAAGTCATTTCAAAAACGTTTTAACTATCTATGATTGTTTGATTGCTAACATTAGCCCATAACGCCATTCCAGTGATAGCCTTTGTTGTGTTTGATTGCTAGCTTGTAGCTAAGCTAGCAGTCATTTCAAAAACGTTGTAGCTATCTATGATAGTTTGATTGCTAACGTTAGCTCAAAACGCCATTCGTGACAGCCTTTGTTGTGTTTGATGCTAACTTGTAGCCAGCAGTGAATCAACTTCGTTATGTAGGTCCTTTTTTACTGTGTTGACATTACAGAAATCTCTCGTTAGCATTCTTCTATGCTACTTGTGACTAGTGACTCTGCAAAACTCACATCTTTACTCGTCGTAAAGTGACGCATGCACAACTCAAATCTGCACTCGACTCACATCGGCAGTGACAGAAGCGTTCAAAGAAATCATGTTTGCCATTAACGTTTGCCACTGTTTGCCAAATTTGAACGCACCTCTGCTTACAGAAAATAACGTTAGATGTGAGTTGAAGGTGCTAACGTTAGGTACAGTGCATGATGCTAGCTACTGCTAGTTAGCCGGCTGGAACTACCCTACTTAAAACGGCACTAACGAGACGCTTGCATGCGTTTGAGCAACACAGTGTACAAAACAAACATTTTATATAGATATCATATTCTAATTAAGTGAATACATACAATCACACAAAGAATTTCCTTGGTGATGGTCAATGGGCTGTCGCTGCCGCTCGTGTCTTACTGCTGTTCTACACAAGCTATATATAATTGCTTAATAATAATCCTATGTCTGTATCTTCCCGCGCTATTGGCTCGACTGATTTAGTAGGCAACCGCGTTAGCCTGCATATTTACGGGTCGTGCTTCATGGGTCATGATTTCGGGAGAAAATGGGCAATAAATGAGAGTGGCAACACTTTTCATATTGTTTGTTTTACAAATCCAGGTTCCCACTCCATGGGGATCATCCATTTTGAAAAGTAAAGCAGATACGGATCCTTGGCCCAGTGTCTAATTGCACCTTCTAAGATCATGTTAAATAAAAGTAATAAATGAAAAATTCACTGAAACTAGGACATATCTTTAAACAATCTGTGGTATGTAACATTATTCCAGCATTTATTTTATAAAAAAACAGTAAATATAATAACAAAAAGAGGAATAAAAAATGCTAAATCCAATTTTACACCAAACATTCAATTCATAATTCACATTGGATTATTGGCAGTCGTGACAATTAGCCAATCGCATTCTTTCAAATCATGATTTTGATTTTTAAAACTACTAAACCTTTGGCCCTATACTGATTTCAACTAACTTTGCCCAGGTCCTCCTATTTTAGGCCTGCGGTGTCATATCACTGCACACATGATGGCTTTTACATAACACTTGTACGACTGACAGTTGTAGGTGTTCACATCATCAGTACCGGTGCTGTGCTCTTTTTTTACTAATGGTGCCAATCTCTAGGCACCTCACGATTGGGTTAAGATTCAGAGGGTTACGATGCGATGGCGAACCAGCAGGTGTATGACACTGGCTGGCTGATTGCTGATGTAACCCTCTGATCTGTCTTTCTGCTTCTGTCTCTGTGCTCCCACTCCCCACTCAGTGCAGGGCCTGTGCCTCTAATGTTCAGTCCTAACTGTGTGCCATTTCCAGCTGAACTGAATGTAGAGTGTCGTTCAGTGAGATGCTAATGGAGCCTCCTTTGGCCCCCTGTAGTCCTGCCTGCTACACTAACACAATGCCGCCCACTCAGTAGAGCTAACATGGGGCACCAGAGCAGAGCTCTGCACTCGTTTTGAACAGACCGTGTTTTAGGGTTTTCTTTGTCTAATAAGACAAATGGATATGCTTGCTTCAGGAAAAGTTTCTGACATTATAAAGTAATATTTTCTATTATTTGCCAGTCCAAAACACACGTAAAGTAAGCTATTCCACTTAAAGGGAAACGCTGACTGACTTAACGCATCAAAATCAGCTTGTATGTCAAAGGGAGTGCAATTTGCGTACATTATCAGGCAGTGGATAAGCTAGGGCTGCAGAATATATATATATATATTTTTTTTTTATCGTCATCACGATATCAATTGACGATATCAAAATAATGCGGGACTTTCATTATTTCATAATCCCTGGGTTTTCGTTGCAAAAAATTCACAAATATTTTAGTTTCAAAATGTTACATTTACTTCACATAAGAGCAACCCCATTTTCCCCTGTTGCCATGGGAACGTTGTGAAGTGATGTAATTACGCTACAAGACATCAAACTGCAGTTTTTGCAAGGTCTTGCAATTTAATCACTTAAAATTCCATAAACATTATTATAATATTCCATCGCATTTTTTAAGAAAATGTGCCGCGGGACCAGGTTGGCTCAGTGGGTACAGCAGGCGCACATACACAGGGAGGTTTATGCCTCAATGCAGAGGTCAAGGGTTCAAATCCGAGCTGGGACAATTCCCCCTCTCTCCCCTCTTTCTCACCTAGCTGTCCTATCAAATAAATGTGGAAAAGCCCAAAAAGTACTCTTTAAAAAAAAAAAGAAATGCCTGCATCAATCACAAAAAAAACTTTCAATCTCTGACTGTAAAACTTATGATGATCCTAGTGTTGCTGTTTTTTTTAAGTCAGACTCAGTGGTGAGTGAAACCGAAGCAGAGGGACAGACAGAGCGATGTCTTGGGTTGGCGCAGAGATACAAATGTCTTCTGTCTCCCTCTTCAGCTCTTATGCTTTTAAGATTTGGTTCCCTGGCATTTGTTCCACAGTACGGAGAATAATCTCACGTCCGTCATTCCGTCATTTGAACTTGCATTGATTCTGGTGTGATGTCTTTGTCTCCCATGTCTGCTGCAGGCCAAAGGAAAGAAGCAGCTGTTTGTGCACCTGGTGCTGGATAACATTTGGAGTTTATATGATGCCGTTGTCACTAGGAGGTGGGTGACATACAACCCTGAAACTCTGTTACATCTTAAAAATCACTAGCACTATTGCTTTCTTCTGTTTTTTTCCCCCCATGAACTGACCACTAAGAAAGTAACAAAAACATACATTATACTAAAGAAGACCGAGTAAGACAGAGACATACAAAAATAATGACAAAACAATACTACACAGACACACACACACACCACCAGACGTGGTGCATTTGCATCAAAATGTTCAGTTCCCATCTTGTTAATTGGGTAAGACCAAGTTTAGCCCCGCGGGGTCCACTACGTCCAGAACTGGTCACCCTATCTTGATGAATCCTTCAGCAGTGTCAAAGGGTGTAAGTCAGTTTTTTCCAAAGACAACGTTTGTAATACTGCCTGATACCAATCGTCCAGTGCAGAGCTGTTCTAAGAGTTCCAGTAATTGAGGCTACATTTACATTTCTACGTTTTGGTTTCAAAAACGAATATCTTTTGTAGTGCTGTCAGTTAAACGCGTTATTAACAGCGTTAACTGTCAATTTATTATCGCAAGATTAACATTCTTTTTAGCCTAGCAAACTTTGTAGTTTTATTCACATGCTGTTGCAAAAACTAGTGACTTTAGAAAAACTACATCACCACACCGGCTCTAGCTAGACCGGAAACACAACAACAGTTAGTGTGAAATTGAACACTACAGTAGGCTTAATGCCAATGTTGTTTTCAATAAAAAAACATTTGACAAAGCAAGCCGATCCACTTTTCCATGTTGATATTGAGCATTAAAATGAGAAATAATGGGACAAAAAGAAATCATGGGACATTTAGAATTGATGAAAACATGTGATTAATAACGAGTTAAGTATGACACAACAGAATAGAGGAACATCAAAATATATCAAAGTTCTGATAAAAAAATTTATAAAAATACTAACTTAAGATATGAAACTTAAAGTCCTTTGAACAAAAACCCATTCATAAAAAAAAAAAATCAGAGTGTTGCCAACAGGGACGTTGTAGAGTGCCCTTTGGTGCACAAACTATGCTGTACTATAATTTATTTGTCATGATAAATGCTTCTGAGGAACGAATATATATTTCAAAAAAAGGTATCGTCCATTATAAATGGTGAGACCGATAGATCGAGAAATGCCTAATATCGGCTGATAATATCGGTCGGACTTTACACATTTTAAAAACAGATGTAGATATTTGCCCCTCAATACTATTGCTTTGTTAATTGAATGATTTCTATGTTTTAAGGGGATGTTTGAACATGAAGATATACTGAAGTTTATATCATATCATCAGTGTGTTGCTATCCATGCTCCGACGTCCATCTGTAAAGTCCATCCATCCTGTTTCTGTGACTGTAGAGACAAGGAGAAGGTGGAGAAGGTGATCGCATCACTCGGGGTGAAGGTGTTGGCCAGGGACTCTCGTCACTCGGACCCCAAAGTTCTTCTTTCTGCCATCTGCAGCCAGTGGTTACCTCTGGCCCAGGCTGTCCTCTGTATCCTTTTCCTTTTGGCCTCTCTCTCTTATCAGCGAAACACCTTTCCCTTCATATTTGTTTGTTTGACTGCCTCAGGTGAGCTTTATTTTTTTGGGGGTGGGGGGGTGATGCTGCTGTGCTGTGCTGTTGAGTTTTCTTTAACACAGTCTGTAGCGATGGTGTGTGAGAAACTTCCCAGTCCCATAGACATGACGGCAGAGAGGGTGGAGAAACTGATGAGTGTCTGGCCGCTGCGGTTCGACTCGCTGCCCGAACAGACACAAGAGCTGAAGAGAGGTAGGCGCACACACACACACACACACACACACACACACACACACACACACACACTCACACACACGCATACACGAAATATATATATTTTAACATGTTTTTAAATGTTAATTCGTACTGAAAACATTACTGTCTACAGCCGCGAGAGGGGGCTCTAGGCTTGTGAAAACTGTATGTTGCTCCTAAAGACAACTGAGAAAGACTGAAAACAAGCTAAAAAGAAAATCCTTGTCGGCAGATTACAAACTGCAGGTAGTAAAATACGCAGCCGAAAATGGTAATCGAGCAGCAGAAATAAAGTTTGGAGTGAGTGAGAAACTTGTAAGGGACTGGCAAAAAGGTTACTCTTACAGAAATGAAGAAAACAAAGTAAGCTAATCGCGGGTTGAAAGCAAGATGGCTGAAGGAACCAGAGCTGGAGGAGCGGGTCCATAGATGGGTGCTTGAACAACGTGCAATGGTGCATTTACGTCTCCACGCCTTGGTAGTTGTTCTGTGTGCTATAGTTGAATAACTAATAATGTGTTACGTCGACATAACAGGCACCTACCGCATTCAGCCTGTTGTCCTGTGTGCTAAATGTCTGTTCTTGGTCTTGGATTTTGTAAAATAAATTTCTAGTCCAGTGCAACTTATATATATTTTTTATATATATTTTTTTCCTCTTCATGACACATTTTTTGACTGATGCAACTTATACTCCGTAGCGACTTATAGTCCGGACGGTATAGTGGTATATACACAAAGGTTTAAAGGTAGGCTCTGACACACCAACCCGATAATTGGCCGTCTGACAGTCTTCATTATGGTCAACCTGACATACTCGGTCGGAAGGCGGACAGGTGGAGTGCTAACCCGGAAACGAGGAGCGGGACAAGCTAGACTAGAGTCTCTCAAAATTGACGATTAGACCATTGTTGATCTGAAATGAAGACAGATTCAGCAGCCGCACGGCCTGTTTCTTGCTTAAAATGTTTTCAGAAACACGTCTCGGTGAACTATTTCTGTAAAATAGGTCGTATTCTGAACAAGCCTTCCATGACAGTCTGGCTTTGAATTTCTGTGGAAATCAGACCCTTGTGACGCGTTCGTCCAATCCGCTGCCTTCGGCAGTCGGCATCGCTTCGGTGTTTTTGTCTAACTCAGGGAGACGGTCAGTCCGACTGCCTTTTCTGCCAACAGTCAGCCGTTGGTTTGGTGTGTCATGACCCTTACACTTCCTATGAGACAAGCAGGCACAACTGTGGTTTCTTATGGAGCTAGAACAGTGACAGTAACCTGTGGTATTGAACATAAAATTTGGCATTGAAACAACAAATATCGGCATTGAAAACTGTTGAACTGAAGTATAAAACACAAACATTAAAAAGTAATAATCTCATAATCCTATGATATTATTTCACTTTGACGTTTGTTTGCATCATGATCAATGTCGATGTAAATTTTTTCTTGATGTCCGTGTCTTTTCAAAGACAGTTTTTTTTTTTTTTTACGCTGTCAATATTTTTACAATGTCACTGTTTTCAGTTTCAACTTTCTGTCACTGTTTTGGCGTAGGGAGGCGGGGCTTGAGGGGAGGGACAAAGAGGGCGTGGCTTGTGGGAATTTACATAGGCTACTGGCGAGAGACCGCACCTACATAGGAATCCTGCCATTTTTTCACACAGAAGCAGGCTGGTTTAGTGTTAACTTTTAATGTAGTTTGTCAGTGATGCGTCCAGCCTTTTAGTGATTGTGTGATTTGCCTAGAAACCTATTATGTGAAAAAATGGCCGATATGAACAGACTTACTTGGGATTTGGAGGTTCCAGGTAAACGTTGGAAGACATTGCAGATATGCGGTTAACAACTCTGGGAGATGTTCTGGAGGTGTGGTCTCTCGCCATTAGCCTCGTAAGTTACCTGTAAGCCACGCCCCTTTACCCCTCCCCTCAGGCCCCTCCTCCCTACGCCAAAACAGTGACAGAAAGTTGAAACTGAAACAGTGACATTGTAAAAATCTTGACAGCGTAAAAAATGTCAAAATGAAATAATATCATAGGATTATGAGATTATTACTTTTTAATGTTTGTGTTTTATACTTCAGTTCAACAGTTTTCAATGCCGATATTTGTTGTTTCAATGCCAAATTTTATTTTCAATACCACAGGTTACTGTCACTGTTGTAGCTCCATAGTTTCTGTGCCCTGGTGACCGACTGACAGGCTGAGGTTGCAGGGCAAGGTAACTTTATTTCTATAGCACATTTCAGCAACAAGGCAAATTAAAACACTAAAGGTGCTCCAAGAAACGTTTGTCGACGTTACTTCTTGTTGACGTTCTCGATCCTTGTTGAAGTATTTTCAAACAAAACGAGACTAGCTCGCCCCTCCCTCCTCCTCATCCCGTCCCTTCCCCCTCCCTTCTGTGCTGACGTGCACTAACCCCCCACCCCCAAATCCCTCTTGTCGGTTACTGGCTAGAACACTGTTTGTGTATGCTTCGTGGTGCAGGTGGAGGTTTTGTTGCTGTTTGTAGACCCTGGGCTGTCTACAGAGACCGCGTTTTTTTTTTACAGTTGTGTTTAAGAAATGAATAATTATTTGATTTAATAGGTTATAGGGATGGGTTTGAGAGGAGAGAGGGAGGGTTTTATATTTAGTTTTGTTTATTTAGTTTTGAGTGTAAAATCTTCTAAATGTTCTCAGTTAA
>NC_045747.1:27101755-27102765 GCF_008692095.1 Etheostoma spectabile | reverse complement strand
TTTTGGAATTATTTTTACCACTGAAATAATATTTTTGTTATTACAGAGGGAAAGTTCCAAAAAAAGATACTGTTGGATACCGGAACCGAATTTCACACCGAATATTGTTAGTGTCTGAACCTTTAGGGTCACTGCTCATGTTTCCTATTGTTTATGCAGGAGATGTAACTTTGTAAATTTCTGACTCAGTGTTTGAAATAAAAGTTTGACAAATATTTGATTTGTTGTAGTCACAAATCCTAATTGCGTCTGAATCATATTAGCTTTGAATCAGTGTATCGTTACAAATGGATCTCTATTGTTTTACTTTTGGTAGAGATGAGGGACTGTGTATCTACAGATCAAATCGCAGAGATACACACCCCGATTGCTAATGTTTGACCCGTGTAGATTGAGAGGTAAAAAAGGCGCAATGGAATTTAGTTGAGTTGATTTAGTTAAGGACATAAACTGGAAAGAATTTAAATTACATTTCACAAAAATAACACCCTGTACATGAAATTACATTTTACTTTCATCGTTATTTGGATAAAATTACCAAATAATGTTCGCTAATTTAGCAAAATCAGCTACTCACTTCAAACTGAATGAACACTACTGTGAAACATATTTCCCCAAGTGAAAATACAAATAATAACAAAGTCTTACATGCATACACACAGGTAAGTTTAGTATATCACTTGGCTGTTTGAAAGGTTTACGTTTGAAAGTTCAGTTCCAGCTTGTGATGGTGCAATGATGACATGTTGACGTGATTCGTTGTTTTTGGTAAACGGCTGCGGCTCCACCTTGGTTTTAACAAAGACTTTGGCGCTCGTCTGCCTTCTGTGTAGTGATCTCAGATGTGTGTTTGACTCTTTTTCCTCCCCTCGGTTGCTCTCCAGCGTTCCTCCAGTGTTCCAGTGGGGAAAACCAGCCACTCATCATCTTTGTGTCCAAGATGTTTGCTGTTGACACCAAGGCATTGCCTCAGAACAGACAAAGGTAACTCTGTGTGTGTGTGTGTGTGT
>NC_045747.1:27085282-27101745 GCF_008692095.1 Etheostoma spectabile | reverse complement strand
GTGTGTGTGTGTGTGTGTGTGTGGGGGGACAGCGTAGTCAGTAGATGGTGCTGTAGTGCTGCCTCACACAGTATGTCTGCTCTTTATTGGATGTAAAGGAAGGAGCGGAGTTGGCCCACACTGGTGAAACTGTTTAGGGTTAAATCACTGCTCTGTAGTGCACAAAGAACATTATTTAAAGTTACCGACACCCATTTTGTTTTTTATGCACAGGCAGTATCTTGTTTTGTTTTTAAAGGTTATTTTTGGGAGATTTTATCCCTTTATTTGACAGGACAGATGAATGGAAATGGACAGATGAATGGAAATGGACAGATGAATGGAAATGGACTGTTCTTATATAGCGCTTTTCTAGTCTTAGCAACTACTCAAAGCGCTTTTCCATAGTACAGGAACCATTGAACTCAGGGTTCAGCGTCTTTCTGCAAAGAGCCACAGGCCAGCTGAGGAGTAAAACCTCTATATATGGGCGCCCAGATAGCTCAGTTGGTAGAGCGGGCGCCCAGATATAGAGATTTTACTTCTCGCAGCAGCCAGTAACTTGATGCACCACTTACCTCCCAGCACGTCACTTCCTCTCAGGAAAGCAGCATTTAGCAACTCAATCACCGTTAATAATTTAACAGATTAAAATTAAAATACAGTGCTGAAACCAATTTATCGTTATCAGATTTGATGAACTCTCCACCATAGATATTGGTATTGGCCTGAAAAATCCAGGTCGGGTGTGGCTCTACCTAGTAGTACCTAGTAATTGTCCATGGCGCAGCACAGCAGCATGTTGAGGAGAGTGCACCCATGGCCACAGTAGGAGGGAATAGTTCCTATCAAACCTGTTCAGTGTGGTCTGTATATTATCCAGAGCAATAGCGACACAGTTTCTTGTTATTTTATTTTTTTTCGCTGTAAGAATAAACAAAACATTTAAAATCGATTTACTACCATTGCACTGTGAAGGCAGAAATCTCATAGACAAAATGGGCAAAAAAACCAACCAATCAGCATCACTGGATATCACGATGGAGAGAGGATTTGTTTGGGTGAACAACAATGACAAATGTAGATTTGAAAGTTCACTGACCCACAGATCTCATTTACAACGTTTTTATTTAATTAATTTTCAATGTATATTAACAGGAAACCTGAAGAAATAAAATGTGTCAGTCATGGAAGGGATGGTGGTTAGCACTGCGGCCTCACAGCAAGCAGACACTGCAGAGTTGAATCCCCGGTCTGTGTGGAGTTTGCATGTGCTCCCCATATTTTGCATGGGTTTCCCCTGGGTGCCCTGGTTTCCTCCTGTCATAAAGACATACGTGCTAGGTAACTAGGACTACAGTTAAAAATTAGCCATCTGGCTAACTGGCACATTCACAGAAATGTTTAATGATTAATGTGCATTGTCCTCATAAATAAATCAGTCTTAAAATCTTAAGTTGTGACATGCCTAGGCATGACCTGTCTCTTAGAGTATTCCCCTGAGGGGTTCCAGCTGTTAGCCCTCTCTGATCTGTCCGTCCTTCTTGGAGGTGAACTGAGGGCAGACCACAACCCCCCCATCCCTGCTCCTCCACAGTCAGTGATGGATGGAATTGGCCTGGCCTGCCTGTCTGGCTTCAGGATCTGACTGCACTCAAACATCACAGTGCTGCTTTCTTCAGTGTCTAGGTCGTTAATCTAAGCCCGGCTTCACAGATTCTGTCTTCAAGCCCTTTGTGAAGCCCGGGGACGAGGCCCACCACTTCCTCTCAACCAGAAGAACAGCAGAGCCGCCCTCGCACTTAAAAGGCCTGTTAAAGCAAACAGTTGCCTGTTGCCATTCCTCATTGAAAGCGGATGCTTACAGGAGACTGGGATTGATTTGGGGGGAGTCATTTAAGTGTCGCTCCCAGTATTGGTGTAATGGTCTGTCCAGTAGAGGACGTGTGTGAGCTGTTAATGGGCTGGAGAGAGCTCATTGTCTTTGCTCTGCCTCATTGTGCACTATAGAGTGATTTGCATTAGCTAAATTGGGCCTGAGCTGTAAACTGCTCCACTGCAGCCTAGTGAACTCCTATGACAACCATTACAGAAGTCCTCCACTCATAATTGTCCCAGCATTACCAGTTTGACACAAGGAACTCATTCCGTAAAGCTATAGCACATCTGTCTCCCCCATGAGGAATTCAAAGTAATGACAACAAAACTGTCAGCCTGTCCACATGATACAAGCCTTCCGTGACCGTGCACCAACCCAACCCCTCCTCCACGCATTTGCTAGTAGCCAAGAGGACACCGAGGATTAAAAAAACCATGATGGACTCTTCAGAAGAGTTCATTATCTAAGTTGTGTGGAGCTTATAATCTTAATTAGCTTTGTAGCAACTCATTTGGCACTGGCTTTAATGTAACCGACGTCCATTAAAATTAAAAAGTTACGCACTAAAGCTTTAAGTTTTTTACAACTAGTCATTTGCTAAAATCTGGAAACTAACTAAATGTTTGCATTGCTGCTCTTGTGTTTGTGAAGGTTTGGTTTCAGAAGGTTGTGAACATAACATAGGGTTAATATAGAGTACTCTGAGGACATGGAGGCCTTATCTGACCTGAATCGCTGATTTGTGTGTTTAGACATTGCAGTGGTGTTTTATCTGGGGATCAGACAGTTTTTTCTCCCAGAGAGGATGCATTTTTTATGAAACAAAACAAACCCTCAAACATTTGAACTCGATCAGACCTTTGGAAGTCCCAGTAAAAGCAGAGCTTCTTCTTGTGTCTTGTTGCTGTGCTGAAACCCCCGACATACACGGTGAGCACACAGCATATCTGATGCAGAGTAGAAAGATCCGCCTTAAGCCCTCTGGCTGGCTACGTCTCTGCTGCTCCCCCCCCCCCCGCCTCCTCCTGTCACAGGACTGGATCCTAATGGCAGACTATGCCAATGCACTAGCAGGGAAACAGAGCAGCACACAGAGGAGAAAAGATAGAGACAGGCTGTCAGAGACGACTAGGATGGGGAGGAGGAGATACAGATATATGAGAAAGAGAGAGAGAAAGAGAGCGAGGGGCAAGAAAGGCAGTGTATAAAAAGGAAGTTCAGGTCATCTCAGTCTGTGAGCCAGAAAGGAAGAAATCTGCCCAAAATCAGGTCTAATTAGCCTGCACGAGCTTCCATTCTTTTTTGCCCAATACCTGCATTACACACACACACACACACACACACACACACACACACACACACACACACACACACACACACACACACACACACACACACACACACACACACACACCAACCACATACTGTATGCCCCTTGCCACTAACAATCGAAAATTGTGAGAAATCTGGATCAGTGTTTCCCAAAGCCCAAGATGACAGGATGACGTCCTCAATTGTCTTGTTTTGTCCACAATTCAAAGATATTCAGTTTACTGTCACAGAGGATTAGAGAAACTAGACAATGTTCGCATTTAACAAGCTGGAATCAGATATTTTTGACTCAAATTGAAGTCAAACAAAATGAACAAAAACACCTGATAGAGATAAGTGCTTTTTCAAATACTTAACCCTTGTGTTGTCTTTCCGTCAAAAACACTTTTGATGAGGCTTTTCTTTTTTTTCAGATTATTTTTGGGCATTTTAGGCCTTTATTGACAGGACAGCTGGAGAAGTGAAAGGGGGGGGGGGTTGACATGCAGTAAAGGGCTGCAGGTTGGAGTCGAACCCTGGCCCGCTGCGTTGATGCGTTGTACCTCTATACAGTACATGGGCGCCCGCTCTACCAACTGAGCTATCCGGGCGCCTTGTTGAGGCTTTTTTATCAATATTTTTAACTTTTTCTTACGTTTTGTCCCATTTTTCAACTCGTGGTGCTTTTTTTCCCAATGTTTGTCACTTTGTTTTTAATGTTTTCAACACTAACTTATTAACTTTAGTTTTATAGTTATTTTTGGAAGTGATGTTCAATTAACCTCATTTATAGGAAATTATACCTAATGTTTGAGTTAGAAAAGCAGAAATGAGGAACTAGTTAGACTAAATTTAAAGGAATGGATGTTGATGGATAATCACAGACTGGAATGTGTTAACTTTTACTCCACCACTTCAATTTGTTTTCAAATGCTATAAAATTGAACAAGACAACCCCAAATTAATGAAAGTAGAGATTTATAGTTGCCAAAGAGCGTTGTGTGGAATCAATCATGTTATTTTGGGTAATTACAGTTGGGTAGTTAAAAAGAACATTGATATAGGAAAATGGGTCAATTTGACCCGAGGACAATATGAAGGTTAAAGCTTTACTCCTTATGCACATAGCGCTAGTTTTACATTACCATGAGTTATGAGCACAATGTGATGATGTTCATCACACACTTCTAGAGCTGCAGGACAGCTGCAGTTTTAGTGGGAAGCCCTTTAAGAAGAGTCTTCTTCTCCATAGTCCAAATCCACGTTCCATTTTACAGGAAATTCCGGATGTCACTCAGTTTAAGCATCTTCCACTTTCTTTGTGTTGGCGTTCCAAACTCTGCCAGACCTTTCTATACAGCACTGCGGAGGATGGTCTGGCTAGTACACACAGCATTCTGGGATGAGAGAAAAACATGCTCTGGTTTATTTCTTTAAACCAATAACAATTGTAATGGGCGATGCTAAGAGCCGGACGGAGCCACGGTGCCTCTGCAAAATAGCCTTGGGAAGGAACGTTTTGGTGGAACATGTGTACCTGCAAAAGTTGTTTTAGTCGTGCAACAGAAAACTCAGATTGGACAGGTAGCCTAGCTAGCTGTCTGGACACTGTGAAGAAAGGTCTGGCAATGCCAGACTAAATCTTCCATGACAGCTAATGAGCTGGCTCAGAGCTTTACACATTTTGCCTTCATCCAGTGTCAGAAAGAATATCATCTCAGTCACTGCTCAGTTTTTCATCCGCTCGAGACAGAAAAGAAATCATCTTCAATTAAAATCCTTCGGTGGTAAAATGCCATGAAGTGTGTTTAGCAGACAGCTTAAATATCAATATATCGGTTCATTTTCCAGCACACTTTTTTCACAATGTTAAAAGGTCTGCCTGTCATTGCCATCGTCCGGCTTCAGTGTTTGGAAGCCATTACTTCATAACCGCAGCAGGCGAGGCCAGAAACCAAATCCTGTCTGGCGTACCCATTATTACCGATGAGCGACTGCTTTCACCATGGTTTTTATTTATTTATTTATTTTATATATATTCAGATACAAACTATTACAAACAATACACTGAGACATTAGAACGCATCCCAGAGCCCAAAAAAAACACAGAGAGGAAACCTGGGAGGGAGGGAGATAAAACGTCACACAGAAACAGACACACACAAACACATACATAAACAGACACAAGACAAGGGACCAAGGCTCAAGGCTGTAGCCCGGACCTCAAGGAGTCGGCGATGTTGCGCCAAGTGTCCAGGGTCTTTCCTGGTGCTCCATAGATACGTGCCGTAGGGAGTTCCATATAGACTACATCCAAGAAGGAAAGGGTCCATGCAAGGATAGAAAGGTCATGTGGTGGTTTCCAACGGGTTGCAATAATTTTCTTAGCAGCTGTTAGTTCAGCAAAAACAGCACGCTTTTGAGTTCTAGAGAGTTGAAAAGCTGACACATCATTCAGAATGAAAACAGTGACAGTAACAGGCACAGTAACATTAATCAAGATGGAAATGTTGGATGCAATAATGTTCCAGAACTAACCAACAGGAGAGCATTCCCAGAACAGTAGATATGTGCTTTGTGCTTTTATTGGGCAGAAAGTGCATAAAGGGCAGTTCATTATTTTAATGTGGTACATCTTCCAGGGGGTTGAAATATGCCATATGAATGAAATTGTAGTGAATCTGCTGATGGTCTGGATTGCGTGATACTTCTAGAATGTTAGACCATACATCATTCCAGTCAAGATCGATGCTCAGTCCTGGGCAGTCCCGTGCCCAGATCCTCTCAATAGGAAGGGCAGAGTGGCCAGATATCACTAAGAACTGATAAAGTCTGCATACCATACCACAGGTTTTAGGCTAAATAACTTCCAGATAGGAGGGATGGGTAAAGGCCTCTGCCTAAGGACACTGTATGCCTTAAGTGCTGATCTTAATTGAAGGTAAAAGAAAAAAAGAGGAAAGTGGTAGATTGAATGAGTTCTGCAAATCAGAAAAAGGTAACAAGCCAACTTTGCTAAAAATGTCTTTTAGACAATGAAGCACCCTTTGTTCCCATTGTGGGGCTGTTATCGGCCTGCCACCAATCAGGAGGGCTGTATTATTTAATAAAGGGGGAAAAGTGTTCTAGTTACAAGCTATTTGTGTGTTTCAGCCGATATCCAAGTTTTGATTGTGAGATAATGGGGCCAAAGCGTAGCTGGCACTGTTTTTTAGAAACATTGGCAAAAAGAATTTCATGGAGTGACCAAGGCTTTGTCATTTCACTTTCTAAGGTGCTTGAGCAAACAGACACATTAAGACCTCAATGCCTAAATATTTAAACTGCTTAACAATGGGGATGTTAGCAGATATGGTTGAATTATGGGCAGACTTTGATCGGTTAATTTTAAAGCCTGATAAGCTTCCGTACTCCTCGCATAATGATAGAAGGTGAGGGAGAGACTGAACTGGGTTTTCTAAAAAGACCAAAACGTCATCCGCAAATAATGAGAGATGTTGCTACGTATTACAAATGCATATTGGTGACCAGCGGCATGCAGTATTCAAGGGGCAGCCTTGGCGGGAGGATCTAGAAACTGGAATTAAAGAGGTGAAGGTGCATCCGGTTAAGACTTGGGCTGAGGAGTTAGAATACAAAACTTTAATCATACCAATGAAAGTGTTACCAAAGCCCATCACATCAATAGCATTAGGACATTCTAGCCCCTCTTTCAGTCTGACGATGCGGATGTTGCGTCTTCGGTTTCAGGTTATCCAGAATACTTGAGTTGCTTTCCACGGTAGTTTTTAGATTGTCCAAATCCGATCTGATAAAGCCAAGGCTTGCAGTTAGAGATGCTAGCTGGACATGAATAGCAGTTAACTTCTTGTTGTTGTTGACCCCAACCGGTTGAATCTGAGACTGAATGTGAGAAAAACGTGGTTTGAGGTAGCTTTTCTGTTTCTCCAGTAATGCCTCTGCAATGGCATCTGTATCGCCACGTTGGATTTGTTGTTTGCGATTCTGCTTTTAATGACTCTATGGAGTACAAAGTGATATCGGAGTTGGAACCATATAACACAACTATTTGGCAAATTTACTCCCTAGTTTCTCCAAGTGCAGGAAAAAGCAGCATCTTATTTTTAATTTCATGTTTATTTGAATAAGGACAAAGGCTAAGACATAGACAAAATCTCAAATGTACAGCATCAAAGCATTTATAGTTATTGCTAATTCCCAATGTCCGTCACTAAAACAGCTTTTTGCCAGTCATGAGAAACAGACATGAAACATTGCCACATTAAAATACATAAAGCACTTAGCATAAGTCAGAGGGAAAGTTTAATACAGATGTTCGGCTCAAATGAACGCATTAATAAACTTCACTTTAACATTGTCTGCTTTGTGTTGGTTTGCCGTTCTGGTTTGGAAGGACAGCATGTGAGTGAAGAGAGCTTTACTGAGTCAATTGGCTGGTGCAGTTTGAAGCTGTAGGGCTAGGCCATCATCCAGCTCCGTTTGCTCTTTGGTGGTTTCCTGTTTGAATCCTGAACTCAAGCTGTGGCCCCCATTTATATCAAATTAATGTAAAAGATTGATGCAATCAGTCAGTGATTCGGCAGGACCGGTTCTGTTGTCAGGGGCAGATTTTATGGGTTGTTTTAAGTGGTTTGTCATCATGGAGCTGAACTCTGTGTTGCATGCCGTCACTCAGGCCTATTGTGAGCAGCTGTGTTGCTATAGTCACAGTGGTCTTTTTGAAGAGGATATATTTACACACACACACACACACACACACACACACACACACACACACACACACACACACACACACACACACACACACACACACACACACACACACACACACACACACACACACACAGACGTACGTACGTACCCTTACACTCCGACCACACTCCACATGCACACACAGACCACACTCCACATACACAGAAACACAGAGGTCATGAAGCAAAACTAATGCTGGGATAATTGTGTTCTGTTTTTACAGCTCGTTCCTGAGCTACCTATCTGGGAAATTTCAAGTTTGCCACTTCAAGAATGTTTACTGAACAGAGTCCATGTTTTAAAAGTGGTTTGTGGTCAGGGGCAGCTGTTTCAGGTGTTGACAGAAGTCCCACGCTCCCGTTGTCCAGAAGAGATGTTCCAAGGGCGATATGGTCAAAAAAAAAATCAAAAAGTTTTTCAAAAAGAAAAAAAAAGATTTAAATTGATTTTTTTTCTCCCCCTACTTAAAGTCAGTCTGCAGATGACAAAGAAAGTGTTTTATACAAGTTTTAACTTTATTTTGTTCTGACTCATACACACAATCACACACATGGGGCATGTATACCATTATGATTATTCATGCCAATATTTGTGTGTGTGTTTTTCCCACCATTGCTTTTTTTTTGGGGGGGGGGGGGTGCTGTATATTCAAACTTGTGGCGGGAGTGGAGGGCTAAGCCCGTTTGGAACAACGGAAGCCCAGAGGGGAGCGTCGGCGGATGTTAAGAAGAAAATCAATTTTAATTTAAACAAATCAACGTTAACTACACATTTGAGTTAATCAATTAGATGGATTTATTGCCAAGCCCTAGTTCCAATACGGGTTCCGATACCTGCACTTGGGTTTCATCTGATATCGAGTACCGATCCAATACCAAAATGTATATATAGTTGTCAGGGTGGGATTTGTGGAAAAAGCATAGGGCGGGGATGTTTTTTGATCATACACAACAACATAAAACATGCAAGAATTAAATCCCCTTTCCAATACCAAGGATATAGAGCCACTCTGCCAGCCATGCCAAAACACTTATTCATGCACTTTAATATGGAATGGAACAATGGAAAATAACCTCAAAACTAAAAAGCACAACGTGGTGTCTACTTAAAACACTTTCAAGCCGGAGATCAGAGTTCACTTTGGGGTGAAAACAAAACACTCACCCAGGAGTAACTGCTGCTCAGATTTCGTGTTCCTTTTACAATGTTTTACTTAGTTTAAAATTGTTAGAAAAATTCTTACCAAAAGACGACAAAGAATCCCTGGAGTCACTCAGTAAAGCGTTCAGCGTTTTGCTAACAAACCTCCTTGTTGGGTCTTATTCACCTATTAGTCAACAAGGACCGGTTCTTAACTGCTATGGTCCTATTGCTCACTCTCAAATTAAACAAAATATTACTCAGATAATACTCGTAGATTATGTTCAGGAATAATCTCACTATAAAAACACACCAGCTCTTCACCAGTTCGTTAAAATGTAATCTGAGCAAACAAAGCTATTAATTTACCTAGAGTCCAGTGATCTTCTCTCTCCACTGTAAGATCCCGTCACCCTTCCTCTCCTCCAGCAGAAACTCCAGCAGAGTTGATCAACCATTCAGTTGGAAGTCTTTTCACCGAGAGGCCTTGACTCCCCCCGTGCACGGGTTTCAGGTTCCAAACCTAGGAAGTGGAAGGGATGTTGGGATTCAGTTTGAAGAACCAAGCTGTCAGAAAAATTATTACCAAAAGCAACCGAGAGTCACTGGAGTCACTACAACAAAGGTTTACTTGCGCTAGGAGTCAGTCACAAACACTGAAAGGAGAGCGAACTACGAAGTCTTCACTTTATACATTGACGTCTTCTTCTTGTTCATCTGTCATAAAAAATAATTTAGCAGAGGCAGGGATATGTAGACTACTCCGATCTCTCATCTGTTTCAATTGGTATCATGAATTTGTGTCATTTAGTGTAACACTGTTTTCCTGTTTGAAGATGTATCTGGGGGAACCAACCATGAACCAGTCCTCCTTTCCTATGGAGCTTCTTCCTGATCTTTCTACTCTCATGCCACCCAAGTGAACGGAGTGATTGTTAGAAAATATGTATATCCCTGTGTCTCATTAAACCTTTAGAACATTGTGAACTGAACCCTGCTTCGCGTCGCTTTGTTCTCCAAGAGCCCGTAACTCCTTTCAGAATCAACTCCCAGAGGTCCAGCCAGTAGATGATAGGATACAAACCACAAAACATGAGCAGATTGTTACACAACATATAGTGTATATATTATAATTTTTTTGAACAGCTTTACTAACACTGTATGGATGTAATATAATTGCTATCATTGTTTGTTTGGCCTGCCTCAGGTCACAGAGAAGAAATGCCAAAGAACTTTCTTTAATTACCTACTTTGACATTGTCTGTCATAACAGAATAAGAACATTAAAAAACGACTTTAGGAGATCTTTGATCGTGGTATCAGGTCGGTACCGGCCTATCAGCATGTTTGGCAGTATCGGAGGCTTTTCCAATACTTGTATTGTATCGGGACAGCTCTAATGTCCAGTACAGTGACGCTTTGGCAATGCGTGTCAAACATGTTCATATATGGTCCTATATCAGTTCGGTCATACAGTGGAATTTAGAATTCTACTTGGTAAGCTTTTTAAAACACAAACTTAGGAAATCGACAGGTTATTTAATGAACGTCTAATTTTCTGAAAGAGAAGAAAATGCATGTGTTGAGTAGCCTTTATCACAACGTGAGTTGAGCGTAGTCAGGCTGTGAGTCATCCGCCTTAAATAAGCCAAACCCTGGTAATCACAAACCTGGTAACCAACTGATTTTTTCATTAATTTTTTTTAATTTTAATGTCATCAAGAAGTAACACAGTGACAGACTGTATGACTCATTGATGAATAGTTTACATAGTCATATATACTTGTTATATGAATCTTTAAGCTTTACTTTAGCTGTGGATGGCTACCTTACTCACAGGCCAGTAAGCCTATCCTCCCTGTTATGTTATTTTTTTTCACATTTTTTGTGTTGCTAATAACATAAAGGATTTATGTAAATATATGTTTTCAGACATTTCTTTCATCGACTTTCTAGCAAAATAATCATTTAATAATGTAATGCCCCCCTTGCAATAATAGAGCCAAACCCCGTTAGGAAGATCTTGGTCAAAAACAAAAATCCTTCAAATGGGGCTCCAGGTCCAATTTGTCTCAGTTAAGGGTCCTTGATGTGAAAGTAGTGAAAAAGTTTGGGAACTAGTTTAGGGATCAGCTGTTACTGGAGGTCTAATGGGTTCTTACGTGTGTGTGTGTGTGTGTGTGTGTGTGTGTGTGTGTGGGTGTGTGTTGTGTGTGTGTGTGTGTGTGTGTGGGTGTGTGTGTGGGGTGTGGCTGCGCACGTGGCGGTGTGTGCGTGTGTGTAGGCCGTTGACCCAGGAGGAGATAGCCCAGCGCAGGGAGCTGGCTCGGCAGAGACATGCTGACAGGATGGCAGCTGATCAGACGGCAGCAGAGAGCCAATCACACGAAGGCCAACCTGCAGGATGTGACCCGGGTACGCTCCACTCTCTACTCGCTGACTCATTGCTAACGCTCACTGTTCATCCATCTCTTTACTTCTCTAAATGCACCACACTTTGACAAAAGACTAATTCTCATTAATAATTACCTGGAGGTAAAGAACAGGTGTTTGTCATATCGGACGCAGATAACATTGTTAAATGTTCCAGAGAAGGGCTGGCAATATGGAGAAAATCAAATATCACAATACTTTTACCTAATGCATTGACATTGACATCAATATTGCAGCGATATTGTAGGGTTGGCTAATGGTGCTTTCACAAAATATTTAATGAATTTTTTTTTTTGTAATTCAAGTTTTTCATGGAAGCAGATTTCATCTTAAGTAGTATAAATAGATAAATAATAAAGCAAATAGCAAGTAAATGTGTGTGTGTATATATATATATATTTACAGATGTATAGATATAAACACATACAAAAAACTTTAACGTTTATGTAATCCTAGAACCAATAATGTGATGTATTGACTAATTATGGATGGATAAATAGATAGATAGATAGATAGATTTGTATTGATCCAAAAAAATGAGAAATTCAGCAGCAGCAAAATATGAGACACACATACAGAAGATACATGAAATAATAGGATACAATATACATGAAATAATAATAGGATAGAATATAAGAACAAATAATTTTAAATATATACAACAAATGTACAACTGTTTAACTAGGATTGACAAACCAGATTTAAAACCAGGAAAAGACTTGAGTCATATCATGATATCCAATATCTACGACGATATCTAGCCCCATATATCGATATCGAAATAATATCCTTAGATTACCCAGCCCTATTTAACACTTAATAATAATAATAATAATTATAATAATAATAATAATAAAGACCATAAAAAGAAAACTAGATACAGCATCCAGTGTGTAAGGAAGACAGTTCTTGTGGTTGGTCTCACAGCGCACCCAACCACTAATTTCTGTGTGTGTGTGTGTGTGTGTGTGTGTGTGTGTGTGTGTTTCTCCCTGTCAGCTAAGATGGAGGGTCTGACTCTGAAGGACTCCCAGCCAGAGGAGGACCAGCAGACCTTTGTCGCGTTTGCGCGGGTCTACAGTGGCGTGGCCAAGAAAGGACGCAGAGTATTTGTGCTGGGACCAAAGTATGACCCCGCCCGGGGCCTGAGCATGGTAAACCCCCTCAGCTATCAACACCCGTTTCCCACTTCTCTTCTGTCTGCGTGATGTTCCAAGCTGTTGTAAATGTGCTACCTTTAGACATTGAAATATCAAGTTGACATTAGTTGACACCAGTGGTGGAATGTAACCAAGAACAAATGTTCTTCTACTGAAGGTTTCAA
Source organism: Etheostoma spectabile (assembly GCF_008692095.1). Lineage (NCBI taxonomy): Eukaryota > Metazoa > Chordata > Actinopteri > Perciformes > Percidae > Etheostoma > Etheostoma spectabile. The sequence goes on along the minus strand of NC_045747.1, from coordinate 27,088,906 downwards.
CTCAGATTAGATTCATACAAGAAATTAGAAAATCTAAAGTATCCCACTGCAGTATGCATTCACTGGTGCAGTGGTGGAACGTAACTAAGTACATTTACTCAGATACTGTACTTACAAATGTTGAGGTATTTGATACGTTTCTTTTCATGCCACTTTCTACTTCCATTCTGCTACATTTCAAAGAAAAATACAGTACTTTTTACTCCACTACATTCATCTGACAGCTTTGGTTGCTAGTTACTTTACAAATTAAGATTCTTGCACCCAAAACACATGAAGTTTAAAAAATCTGATGTAAATGAGCCTAGCTAACAATATAACGGCCTACAAGACCAGCTGAAATGATTAGACCATTATACACACAACTGTTTGGATACTTTTGGATACACTTTCTTAAATGGGAGGATTTTACTGCATCAAGTACTTTACTTTTAATACTCTAAGTACATTTTTATATGATGGTTACATACTTTTAATAATGAAACATATTCAGTTAGGTGTCAACCGTCTGTTGTTTTCAAGGCCGATTCCAATTTATTATTATTACCAATTTGGAACCATTTACAGTGACATAAAACTTTTTTAAATGCTTTAAAGCTACATTGTGTAAGAATTTCTCCCCTAAAGCGGTGACATTGTATATGGCAACCAACTGAATTTCACTTGTAGCCCCTCCCATTCCGAGCGCATTTAAACTCCTTTGGTGGCCAAATGCTAAATTAGCATCCGTGAGAGTTCTTTCCAGTGTAATAATAGTTTTACGTTATTTTGAACATCAACTATCAGGTTCCCATACGCAAGCTAATGTTAGTAAAGTATCAGTGCTCTCGTTACTCTGTATGTTCAACGTTAATAGTGTGAGGCAATGTTTAGGTAGGAAAGAAGCAACGCATGTTTGTGTTTCAATATATTTCTCTGAGCAGTATGAACAATGTCATTAGAAGTGAAATTAGCTCTAAGTATCTCCATGGTTACACACAGCTGTTCTAGCTGTAGCTAGTCTGTGTTACAACTACACATGACGTTAGTTGTCTCCCAGGGAAATCACAACACATACGTTTATGTTACAAGGTAGACAATCATTTTTCATCATGGACACGTGGAAAGGTATCCTAGACGTCGTTCTAGCGTTACGCACAACCATGCTATATTTTAGGCGAATTTACACAAATAAATGTAAATGTAAATGTGCTGTATTTATATAGCGCTTTTCCAGTCTTAACAACTGCTCAAAGCGCTTTTACATCTACAGGATACATTTACCATTCACACACATTCATACACTGTGGCCGGGGCTGCCGTACAAGGTGCCACCTGCTCATCAGATAAACACTCACACACATTCACACTCCGATGCGCAGCACCGGGGGCAACTCGGGGTTCAGTGTCTTGCCCAAGGACACTTCGACAATGACTGCAGGGGCGGGGATTGAACCACCAACCTTCCGATTGACAGGCAACCGCTCTACCACTGAGCCACAGCCGCCCCCAAATAGGACTTTACAGAAGAAAGCAGGCAACTTCGGTGTCCCTTTTATAAACCCTTGCTCTTTCAATCGTGGAAAAGCCACTCCAATATTATACCTTGGTCTTGTTGCTTTGCCTGTCGCGTTGATTCTCTTTTGAACTTCCTTGGCGACTCCGTTACATGTCCTAGAGAATAGGCGTGATGCTCCAGCTGCAACCGGCTTTCCATTCTGCCGGCAGTGGCTCTGTAATCTTCTCCCCCTCTCTGGCATTTGTCGCGCTGCCAGTGAAAGCACGAAACGCGGAGGTATGTCTTTCTTTGGCTAATGTGTTTTAAAGATGGAGGCGCAACATGGCAGAATATAGGATTCTGAATGGCAGATTCTACGCTTACAAGAATACTTTGAATAGTTGGTGGAAGTAATTACACATGAATGAGAACATATTAGTGAAAGACCAAAAAAAAACAAATGGCTTTTGCTAAGAATCAACTCAAAAAATTACACATTGAAGCTTTAAGCATTTATTTAGTGAATGAGAAACTTTCAACATAATACCCAGTAACAGATAGTCAGATAGTTTTGTGGGCGGGACATTAAGTCAGATTCAGTGGTGAGTGAAACTGAAGCAGAGGGACAGACACAGAGCTGTAGCCGAGCCACAGTAGCACCCTTTTTAATTTATTATATGTATCGGTTATCAGGTAAATACACGCCGATGCAAATTATCTGCAAACTGCCAAAAAACATCCCGATAATCAGCCAGGGCTGATAGTCAGTCCATCCCAAAGTATTGGGTATCAGTATCAGTGGGTATGAGTATCAGTCCAAAGTATTAGTACTTTTACTGACGCAAAGGATGTGAATACTTCTTCCACCAGTGGTTGACATATTACCATTACGGGTGGGGGAAAAAATCGATACAGCATAGTATCGCAATGTCTTCAGTGGCAATATTATATCGATACACAGGGGCCAAGTATCGATCTTTTATTATATATGTGTTGGTCAGTTTGTCTTTTTGACAATCCCATTTTGCAGCAATGAAATTGAAGTGATATGAATAAACAGGGAAATGTTCCTTTTAAGATGAAACAGATGGTGACAAAGTTTCCTTTTGGGGACATCGTTTGAAATTGGGAAACATTAGAAGTTGGAAAAAAGGTTTAAAATGTCAACAATATCGTATCGGGAGGCGTCTGGTGATTCCTACCCCTAATTACTCTGTGAGCCTCCTTGCTCCTCATGCTGATTCCCTCTCTGGTCTCCGCCAGCTGCCAGAGGGTTCCAGAGCTTGGGACCATGTGCCTGCCGTGCCCCATCTGTCCGTCTGTTCCATGGACAGCCTCTACCTGCTGATGGGCCGGGAGCTGGAAGAGCTGGACGAGGTGCCTGTAGGGAATGTCCTGGGTAAATATGTCCGTCTCTTCTTTCTTCTTGTTGCATGCCAGTGGCTGTTCCTTTCTTTAAGGGACAGAGTTTGTGATCTCACCCGGTCAGAGACACACTCACAACTAAGGGTTGATGGATAGACTGTATAAGTGAAGAGAAAACATCTGGATTGCTCTGGTGGCAACAACTTTGATACCGCGGCTCCAACGCCCAACTACTGGCTCCAAAATTAAAAGATGGTATTGCCGTATCTAGGAGATTTTGGCTTCATTTTTGCACAGCAGAGGAGGTGGCGACACGTCGTCCATCTTTATATACAGGCTGTGGTATTTGTATACTATCTTCTGTTTTAACGTCTTTCACAATAACCATGCCGACTTGTTGTTGAATGAACTTGTCTGCTATTTCTGTGTATACGTGTCCATTTGTAGTACCACCACCATCAGACGTGTTTCTGTTCTCCATACCACACCTTCAAACCTAAAAAGTGGCCTAATTGTTGGCTGGAACCCAGATCCTTCCTTGGTAAAGCCCACTCTCTGAGAGCTCATGCCTCTTCTCCCCCACACCTTATTCCTTTGATTCAGCTGAACTTGTGTTCAGACAACATGATTATACAGTACACATGACATTACGTTTATTATTCTGGCGCTTTTATCCAAAGCGACTTCCAATAAGTGCATTCTACAATGTGGGTACAACCCCAAGAGAAAGTGCAAGAGTGGTGCGATCAGCTTCATCAGATATGCTGATCCACTTCAAGATT
>NC_045747.1:27081733-27085272 GCF_008692095.1 Etheostoma spectabile | reverse complement strand
AGTAAAGGACTTCTGTTGTCTGAAAATCACACGCACCATTTTATTGTTTGACCTAGACAGGATTTAGCGGTCCCTGTAGACGGCTCTGTCTGCTGTCTTTATAGCTCGCCAACCACGCTTTTCTCTTTTTCCTCAGAAACATATGCATGACCTCTTTCAGACACATTCAGACACACATTACAGCTAATTAAGCACTGCCTATACTCCCTGCGGGCTCCAGCCTCAGTAACTGTTTAAGATCCATTTTCTGTGATATGTGTATATATTCTTTGAGTCTTTTTCTGGGCAAGTAGTTCTAATGGAGCTGGGAAACTCGCTGAGTTTAAGTCCAACAGCAGAACCTATTCTGTTACTGGCACCATGTGCCAGAAATCTATAACCAAAACATATTTCCTCTCTGACCTTTTGGTGGTATCTCTCCATAAAGCTGTAAAAATTCCAAATTGTACTGTACAATTAATTCTTCGATGTAACTGCGATTAACAATATAGTTGTCTCTTTCAGTCAAACTTAAAAATATTTATTTATTACTGTTTTAAACCAATTAAAGTTTTGATTGAATTCCAGGATACATCTTTTGGTTATATCACTGTCATGTTTCCCCCCTTTGTCATTTTTGTTGATATGAATATCAATATAGGGTCAAGTCCCAACAACTAACAATTTAAATAATAATACTAATATATAGACTATAATACATAGTAAGTGTCCGGACTTGTAACTTGATGGGCCTCAAAAACATTTATTTGTTGATATATAGACGCCATGTAAAGTCTAGGGGGAAAACGTTGCATTCCCACTGCATGCACATGTTTGCATCAAAACCTGGTGCTGTTCCTGGGGACGTGCTTTTCTCAGCGCAGAATTGCGGGGGGGGGCAACCTCCAGCTGACCCAGTGTAGGCTGAATCTTTTGCAGCTGGGCGGGTTCCAGTCCGACCTGCAGCCCTGCTGCGTGTCATCCCCCATCTCCCTCCCACTTTTCCTGTCTGTCACTATCAAATAAAGGGAAAACCCCCCAAAAAAGAATCTTGAATTGCTGATTGAAACTGCATCTCTGGGGGTGTGAAGTTTGGTAAAAAGTCCTAGTTGGGTTTGCAGTTTTACCATCAACCATCAGCCTCCCTTGAGCGTCATCAGACAGATTCCCGTATTTATCCTCGTGCTTCGTTGTGTAGCGGCGATTCAAATTATAATCTTTAAACACAGCAGCCTGTGCACCACAGATTAAGCACACGGCTTTACCTTTAATTTCTGTAAAGAAATACTTGGCAGTCCATGTCTTGTTGAAAACACGGCATTCATCATCAACTTTTCTTTTTTTAGTGTGAGCGGACATCTCGGGGGGGGGTAACCGGGCATCACTCGTCGCTGTGCACCTTCACTCACAGGTTACGCACGGACATACGTCCATAAATAACACTTTTCAAAATAAAAGCAGCACAGTTGTATTGCACGCACGACATAGATGTTTTTTTAAATTTATTTGTGAATTTGTGATTGCCGCTGTTCACCTTCACTCACAATCACGCACGTGCATACGTCCACACGGAAGTAATACAAATAAAACTTTTCAAAACAAAAGCAGCACCGTTGTATTGCACACTCGACATAGATATATTTTAAATTTATTTTGTAATTTATGATTGGCAACACGCGGGCCGGACTGGGACGCACAAAGGGCCGGATGTGGCCCGCGGGCCGTAAGATGCCCAGGTCTGCTCTAGAGTGATGTCAAAGTGGCATGAATTCTGATCTAACTGTCTGATTTTGCATTTTTAATATAACCAACCTGTAACGGATTTGGACCACATCTAAAAGCGGCCCAAATCAGAACTGAAAAAGACCAGAGGCCATGTGAGTTGGTCAGTTTACACCATCATGATAAAAACAGCTATGAGAAACACATGGATTTGGGTCACTTTTGCCTGCATATTGAACGTAGCCAGCTTCTAATCTAGAGCGATGGTGCGATAGCTTACCGTCTGAACACATTCAGGTGTACTGTAGCATTTCTGTATGCTTGTATAGCATCTACAGTAGAAGTTGTGTGGCATGTGGTGATTGTTACTTTGTGCAGTATTGATGTGACCTCACATTAATGTTCCCGGGCACTTTGAGCAAAGTGCTGCGGACCCTGAATGAAAGTCGGCCCTGTGTGATATTGTCCATTGGGACTGTGATGCATTATGAAGGAGCCATGCATTAGGCTATTGATGTGCAGTCATCAGTCAGCAGGGTGTGGGCAGAATGCATAGTAGGAACAAGTTGTCAATAAGACAGTCCGCCCTTGAGTGAGCATCACAGATCCCTCTGCTCCTCATTTAGTTTGGACCACACAAATGGGCCGTAAATGGATGTTGGGAGTGGCCTCCACAGTCCAGAGACTGGAGCCCAGATTTCTCTTGCTGGTTCCACAGAGATGGATCTAACATGGTCAGACTTTGTGACTCTTTTAAGTTCCCTTTTATTGATACAAATTTGCTATGCAATGCTATGGGTATAATAATCCTGTATTTGATTAAGGTGGGAGCTTAGACTGTAAAAATAATGGACAAAGCTTCCAGGTCTAAAAAGAGAAGCCAATAGTTAGTGCCTTAAAGCTGCATTCTAGCTAACCTCCAGCAGGGGGCGACTCCACTGGCTCCAAAAAGAAGTCTGTTTCTATAGTCTTTGTGAAAATGAGCCTACTTCGCACTTGATTTATTACCTCAGTAAACAATTTTCATAATGAGTTCATGGTCTCAATCGCTAGTTTCAAGTCTTCTTCAATACAGTATGATGTTCATTTAGTATATAATGGTCCCATTTATTTTAAAATAGACGATAAAGCAGGGGATGCTTTAATGTCAATCAGGTCAGAAGCTTAGCAATGCTAACCATGCTAACACTGTGGACATTAAAATAGACTTGTTTTGGGGTTTTGTCCGGGTTGTTTGTCTTAACCTTTGACCCTCCCACTGTGTGTTTTCCCTTCATCATTAATTGCTTAATAGGTCGGCTAAAATGTCTTGTTGTGCCAAACAAGCTAGCTAGCTACTGCTAGCGTTAGTCAGTAACTTAAGGGAAAATCTGCCATTTTTTGTTCTGTTGTAAATGCAGATGAATGGCGCCAGTACGGCTGTTTTTACCCGCTGCTAAATGTCCACCGTATGACTCGCTTCAGAAGGTTGAAAATTGGCAACTTTCCCTCTATGCCACATAATTCTCCCCTGCAACACCCTGATCAAAAAACATGGGGATATTCACATTGCCAAACTCGAGGCTTGATGTTAGAATAATTACATCATCAAGAATGCCCCAAGTGAAGGAGGTTCTGTGGTTGGGGTCTTGTTCGCTAGTGAGGGGACAGTGGAGCGTGAGATTGGTCGGAGAAGCAGAGCAGCGGGTGCGGTGTTACATTAAATTTATCGCACGGTTGTGACGAAAAGAGAGCGAAGCCAGAAGGCAAAGCTCTTGATCTGCTGGTCAGTTTTGGTTCTTAGCCTCACCTATGGTCATGAAGGCTGGGTCATGACCGAAAGAACGAGATCCAGGGTA
>NC_045747.1:27081284-27081723 GCF_008692095.1 Etheostoma spectabile | reverse complement strand
AAATGGGTTTCCTCAGGAGGGGGGCTGGTGTCTCCCTTAGAGATAGGGTGAGAAGCTCGGAGTAGAGCCACTGCTCCTTTGCGTCAAAAGGAGCCAGTTGAGGTGATTGGGCATCTGGTAAGGATGCCTCCTCTGCGCCTCCTCACGGAGGTGTTCAATGCACGTCCAGCTTGGAGGAGGACTCGGGGAAAATCAAGGGCTAGGTGGAGGGATTATATCTCCAACCTGACCTGGGAACGCCTCGGGATCCCCCAGTCAGAACTGGTTAATGTGGATCGGGAAAGGGAAGTTTGGGGTCCCCTGCTGCAGCTGCTGCCCCCGTGATCCCATACCGAAAATGCGGACAAAGAGATTAGTCAGGAACCACTGAAGTTATATCAAAGTTCATTTTTACTTGCGAACACATGGAGACAGTTTCCACACTACAGAATAGTACAGA
>NC_045747.1:27080177-27081274 GCF_008692095.1 Etheostoma spectabile | reverse complement strand
CTGGAAGCTCTCTACAGCCGCTTATTTATACAAAATGGATGTTGATACAAAGTCATATGTTGTGAATTTATCTTATTGGCTCTGGGAATCTCCTCCGCCTGCTATGCCCCCAGAAACATCCTGGGCCTTTTAAGGACAGACGATGGCTCCATGGTTATCTTGTTTAGAGTGATCAGTATAATATGGTATTCTTATGCAAACAGTTTTAATAATAACCAGAGAAAAGGTATGTGTCATAATTTTTCTAACACTGGACATCACAGATGTTTGTTTTGTTGTTCACAAGCACCAGAAGCTTTGGATCGTACAGGTTTTTTTCCAGATTTAAACTCTGTTGGTGTAACACTTTACACACAACACACACACATGCACAAACATGGCCTTAAACTAATGGAGAGATGTCAGAGTGAGGGGGCTGCCCATGAACAAGTGGGCATTTGGGGTTCTTTGGCTTGCTCAAAGGCCCCTCAGCAGTGCCCGGGAGGTGAACTGGCACCTTTCGAGCTACCAGCATGTTAGCATTTAGCTAAAGGTCCCAGTACAGCCTGACAGATCTCCTGCCGTGGCTGCAGATTCTTAGGAGAGAATGGAATATAGCCACCAGTTATCATATACTTAGCATAAACTTCAGACCCCACTTACATGGCATTTTTATAATTTGAAGACCCTGAGTTTACTATTGCTACCACTTTTTCCTCCTACACATACTCTGATTCTGTGTAGCACTCAGTGGTTGCTGCAGGTGGGTGGTCATCGCAGATTGGTACATTTAAAAAACGCCCGAGGGAGGAGTTTCTCTTTATTTTCTGAGTGTGGTTAGTAACTATGATGGTTACTAATGAGGAAGTAAGAGCTACTAGAGCCAGCTGGTTTCCCCAGTGCATTCCACTAGGAAGCTTGATGACTAAGAAGAAAGTTGAACCAGAGGCAGGAGGCGGTGTGCAAACAGTTTGTGCCCTGTGCACATCCCAGAGCATACGCTCTCTGTATCTGTGAGCCTGGGCCATATGGGAGCCATCAGTCCTGTCCTGTTAAAGGATTGCGGGCAGGGAGGAAGTTGCCAGCAGAGCACCAGTGTGTAACCCCCACCAGGCTTG
>NC_045747.1:27071912-27080167 GCF_008692095.1 Etheostoma spectabile | reverse complement strand
GACCCCCATTATTAGACCCCCCCCCGCCCACCCTTATTCTTTGACGGCCGGAGCAAGTAATTGGAGAGGGAGAGAACTGCGCACACAACTTTCTCACACAAATATACACACACACACAAAGCAGCATTTGATGTGGGAAACATAATTTTCTTAACCACATGACGGCACACTGCACGGACTGTATGACAAAGCGCTATGTTTGTCTCTGTGTGTGTGTGCGTGTGCGTGCGTGCATCTTGGGAGTGAGACCCCCTCTGCTGTGGCTGTTTTTAACGAATAACAGAAAAGATGCAAGGGCAGAGACACACACAGACACACGCACACACACAGACAAAGGAAAGCCTACTGTGTGTGTGTGCTGTATTATACTGCTTTCCCTCCCCTGTTTCCTGCCAGCTTAAGGAAGAAACAGCCTAGGGAAATGAAGGTCTCCCATCATGCTCTCTGTCTGTCAGAGAGAGTATTAACTCCAGGTGAGGGCACCTGACTAAAGAAACTAACTTGTGCCTTATGAGTACTGTATTGTGTTACAGAACGGATAGTTGGCTCAACATTAGTGAAATCTCAATATAGAATTTGCTGAAAGCACTGAACACTACAGCTGCCTCTATGTTACTGAGCAGATATCAGATTTTTTGTATTTCTTTAAGGTTTTTATTCCCTGTTTTTTAGGATCAAATCAATACATACAAGGTCTGCGGGCATGGACCTTAAAAACGTAATAGATCATCAGAAAACGTGGGTAGTCCTCGTGAAAACAAAACTTTTATTGATCCTGAGGATTTTTTCAAACTTAATATTCAAAATCCATATGTAAACAGATATATTACCAAAGCATATCAAAGATACCATATTAGTATTCGTCACCACTCTTATTTTCCATAGCTGGTATCAGTTATTGCCATAGTGACCCCGCTCTCTTAACATGCCAAAGAGCTCTCTTTCTGTCTCTCTCTCTCTCTCGCTCTCTCTCTCTCTCTCTCTCTCTCTCTCTCTCTCTCTCTCTCTCTCTCTCTCTCTTTCTCTCTAAAAGAAAAAAAACGACATTATGTCATCGTCTTCATGCTGAGATGCCTCCAGCTCACATATTCATGTTGATTTCTCATAAAGGATCCCAGCGTGGTGTTGTCTAATTCATCCTGTGTTAGATGATCACTGGGAGTCTCCTAACAGTGCATAGGGACGTAGCAGAATCACTGTAGAGCTTGTTCTTTTTCCTGTTGAATACTTCCTGTGTTGACAGTAATATAGTTTGGGCTCGGCCGTTTAGTTCCAGTGAACGGAGCGGTTTTGATGATAATGCATATTAGTTGGGCCCCTGGGTAGCTCACTTTGTAGAGCATGTGCCCATATACTGTATAGAGGTTTACTTCTTCACGTCGCAGCTGCAGGTTAGACCTTTGCTGCATGTCATCCCCCCTCTCTCCCCTTTCACATCTTCATCTGTCCTGTATAAATAAAGGCAGAAAATGACCTCAAAAAATATATAAATAGATAATGCATATCAGTTTTAGTTACTTGATTATTGGTAGTTCTAGGATAATTCTGTTCAACAGAAACCAAAGACATTTCAGTCAAATGTTTGTCTTATATTTGTCATGCATGCATCAACATGTCCTCCAAACCATACGACGATGTCGGTTGATTATCCCTCCCCTTTGCTACGACCCTCAGGAGCGTTTTCCATCATTGTATCTAAACCAGAGGAGGTTAACGTTGTGAAATGGTCGGAGTTTGGTTAGGTTTAGACATAAAAACTACCTAGTTAAAAGTCCCATGGCATTAAAATGTCACTTTATGAGGTTTTTTAACATTTATGAGTACCCCCAGGCTGCCTATGGTCCCCCAGTGGCTAGAAATGGTGATAGGTGTAAACCGAGGACTGGGTATCATGCTCTGCCTTTGAGAAGACGAAAGCTCAGATGGGACGATCTGGAATCATGCCCCTTATGACAGTCCCCTTTCTCTGCTTGGCCCACCCATGAGAGAGAGACATCATGGCTTTCAAACAACTAAAGTTGCAGTTGGTCAAGACAACACCCCCCTCTCTCTTCCTCTAAAGCTACAGACTCAGAAATGGCACATACTAAGGAAAGCTCATTGTGGGACCACCTCTAGTGGCTGTAATTCTGCACCAAGGCTGAATTTTTAGAAATAGACTTCAGATACAGTATTAGGGGACCACTAAGGTCTATATAAAAGAGACAGCAGGATTAGGGGCCACTAAGGTCTATATAAAGAGACTTCAGATACAGATTAGGGGACCCATAAGGTCTATATAAGAGACTTCAGATACAGGATTAGGGGACCACTAAGGTCTATATAAAGAGACTTCAGATACATATTAGGGGACCACTAAGGTCTATATAAGAACTTCAGATCAGTATTAGGGGACACTAAGGTCTATATAAAAGAGACTTCAGATACTGTATTAGGGACACTAAGTTCCTAATACAGCGAGACTTCAGATACAGTATTAGGGGACCACTAAGGTCTATATAAAAGAGACTTCAGGTACTGTATTAGGAGACCACTAAGGTCTATATAAAAGAGACTTCAGATACTGTATTAGGGGACCACTAAGGTCTATATTAGGTCTTCCCTTTATTTCTAAAATTCTTGAAAAAATAGTGTCTGTTCAACTCCATGCTTTTTTAACCTTAACGTCTATGAACCTTTCCAGTCGGTTTTCGCCCCTCCAAGTACTGAAACTGCCCTTATAAAATCACCAATGATCTCCTCACAGCTGCTGATTCGGACTCATCTCCATCCTCATCCTCTCGATCTCAGTGCGGCCTTTGATACCATTTCTCACTCCATTCTCCTCAACAGAACTTTCTTCCCTCGGCATCTCTCACACCCCTCTTGACTGGTTCCGTCATATCTCTCCGACCGCACTCAGTTTATTCAACTCAAATTCTTCACATCCCACCCCCTGTTACTACTGGGTCCCTCAAGGTTTAGTTCTGGCCCCCTCCTTTATCACCTACCTACTTCCCTTGGCATATTCTCCGCAAATTCAACCTTCATTTTCATTGTTACGCAGACGACACCCGCTCTATTTATCCAGCAAACCCACCTCCTCGCTCCCCCCTTGTCCCACTAACTGTTACTTGAAATAAAAGACTGGTTCACCGCCAACTCCTTAAACTAAACAGTGATAAAACCGAACTTCCTCGTAGCTACCCCAGTCCACCCTATCCAAAATCAATAGTTTCTCTCACCAATCGACAACTCCTTGGTCTTCCCTCCCTCAGGTCAAGAGTCTGGGCGTCATCTCGATTCCTCCTCTCCTTTCAGTCACACATAAATAATATCTGCCGGTCTGATACTTCCACCTACGCAACATAAACCGCCTCCGTCCGTCCTTACCACTCACACTGCCTCCATCCTTATCCACAGCCTCGTCACCTCCGCCTTGACTACTGTACTCTCTTCTTTTTGGCCTTCCTTAAAATCCCTCCATAAACTTCAAATTCTCTCAGAACTCAGCAGCTCGTGTCATCACCCGAACCCCCTCATTTCACATATAACCCGGTTCTTCCAGCTCCATTGGCTCCCGGTTCATTCAGAATACAATTTAAAATCCTTCTCCATACTTTCAAAGCCATCCATAACTGGCCCCCCATATCTATCAGAACTCTACACATGCCGTCCCCTCCCGCTCCCTCAGATCTTCCTCCTCTATCCACCCACTGTCCCCCATGCTCGACTCTCACCGTGGGGCGACTTCAGCCGCTCTGCTCCCCAGCTTTGGAACTCACTCCACCGACCTCCGCAACATACCTCTCTCCCTCTGTTCAAAACTAGACTAAAACCCATCTGTTCCAGCTCGCTTATCTGTAAACCATGTTCCTGTTTGTTTTTGTTGTTTGTTGTTTGTTTGTTTTGTTTTGTTGTATTTGTTTTGTTATTACTACTTACACTTTTATGTTCCCTATATCTTTTTATTCTCTGAAAGCGTCCTTGAGTGTTAGAAAGGCGCTGTTAATAAAATGTATTATTATTATTATTATTATATAAAGAGACTTCAGATACAGTATTAGGGGACCACTAAGGTCTATATAAAAGCATCCCAAGAGCACCATGTCATGGGAACTTTTCAGTTTAGAAAAAGATCATGGTTTGTGTTAAAATCAGACTTTACTTACCGGTTACACACGAGACACTGAATGTGACGTAGCTCTCTCTGTTTCGTGTGCTCCGTAAATGTATAGAAAACTCACAGTTTACTGTTATTTTGGCGCTCTTATACATCCTTACCTTACTTCCCGCTTTGCTCCCATCATAACTGCCACAGCCACTAGAGGGCGCTGCCACTAGAAACCTAAATATGGGTCCTAATTGGTTTTTGGAGATACGACCAATGTGAGCAAGACAGTCCCACATGTATAGTTCTAACTCAAGTCATAGTTTTTGTGATGATTGGTTACTTTTTATTTAGTTTAGTCTCATTTTCATGAATATTTTTCAATTTTTATGTACAATTCATTGTCTTAGAAACCATTGGGATTAACTATGTCCCCCCACAATCCCCCCCTCTCCCACATCAACTCCTGTCTGTCAGCAATCAAAACCTGGATGCACCACAACTTCCTCAAACTAAACAGCAATAAAACAGAATTCCTCCTCATAGGCTCCAAATCCACTCTCAGCAAAGCCAGTAACCCCACTCTCATCATTGACGGCACCATCGTCTCCCCATCTCCCCAGGCCCGCAACCTTGGTGTGATTTTTGATTCAAACCTCTCCTTGAGCCTCACATCCGTCAAGTCATCAAAACCTCCTTCTTTCACCTTCGAAATATTGCTAAATTCAGACCCTCACTCACTCCCTCGCTGCCGAAAGACTTATTCATGCCTTCATCTCCTCACGACTGACTATGCAACTACTACTCCTCGCATCAGCTCAACCTCCATTAAAAGGCTCCAACGTTCAGAACTCAGCTGCACGACTCATCACGCGCTCCACATCCTGGCCCACATCACTCCGGTCCTAAAACAGCACACTGGCTTCCCATTTCTAGGTCACATACAAAATCCTGGTCCTCACCTACAAGCATACACCACCTTGCCCCGTCATACCTCACTGTCCTCCCCCCTACCCACCCCATCACGGTCCCTAGATCCATCAGCCGGTCTCCTCTTGTCCCCAAGTCAAAGCTCCGCAGTTTTGGGGACAGAGCCTTTTCCAGGGCAGCTCCCAGGCTGTGGAACTCCCTCCCCATGAGATCCGCATCTCTGGAGTCATCACCCCATTTTTCAGTCCCGTCTGAAGACCCATCTTTTCCTTCTGCATATCCTTAGGTTTTTTTTTTTTTTTTTTTTTTTTAAATTAACACTCTTTCTGCTCTGTTAAGCGACAAATTCAATTTATTATTATTATTATTATGTAATTGTCTCCTTCAGTCAAATTTCAAAATATTTATTTATGTATCGCTTTTGCAAACAATACGTTTTGAATGAATCCCAGAATACATCTTTTGTAAAATCTCCCTGTCATGTGACCAAGGTAATGTAATAACAGAAGTACACAGCCTGTGAAGTAAACCACCCCTCTTTACTATCATAAAACATTGTATACTTTTCTTAAATTACCACAAAACTGACTATTATCATGAACAGTCGTACCCAGGGTTTTCCCTGTCATTTGAAGGTTTAGGTGCAGCACCCGATGTAACCAACTAAAAGACATCTCAGATCTAATGATGTAGTTGGACTGTTTTAGCAAGATGAACTGGAACAGGGACTGTGAGCCAGCCAGACCTGATCCCCTCACATCAGCGTCAGTCCTCACTGAAGCTCTGGTGGCTGAATGGGAGCAAACTCTTGCAGCTGGTTCAACATCTGGCGGAGAGACTGAAACCAGAGGAGCGGAGGCTTAAAAAAAAATAAAAAAAATAAAGATGGGCCATGGTTTGGGGATGACATGTTTATCTCAACCCCATATGGGTGTGATGTTCAAGTTTCACATACTTTTGGTCATTTGCATCTGTAGAATACATTCATAGTAAACTGCACTACAGAGGGCAGCAGAGCCGTGAGAACCTTCTCTGACATATAAGAGCTTCTAGACCAGATGTCTACCAGTGTGTTGAAGTGAACTGTGTTTTTCTCTCGACTTATCTTTCAATTTCTCTACCTTGTTTGCCTCTTTGCTGATACAAAAAGAAATCCTCAAATAATTGACTGTTGTGTAATATTTACCCTTTAAAGGCAGAGTGGTATGCATGAAACTGTGGAAAGTCTGGGACTACCTTCACAAAAGCCCTTTTGTTTAATTCTCCGCTGTGTTTTTGATTAGTACCATACACACAGCCAGCCAACGTTGGGATTTATCTGGGATTGCAGCTGAGGGAGAGTACACAGCCAGCTCCATGCTGTTTGATGCTGAGCTCAGTAAGGCCAGCGGTTTGTCACAGGGGTTAAAGACGTGGGCAACATCACATTCTCATCATCAGGGCCTAATGTGAAGCAGCTGCCTGAAGAGAGTCATCCAAGTCAGTCCTTTGGGAGGGGGAAAAAAAGGAGTCTGGGTAAAATGAATGATGCTGATTCAACACTGGGCAACTTTGTGAAAACATTTGTTTTGCATTAGGCCTGTCTCCGCGTGCCAGCAGTGACTAGCGACCCAGATCTTTAGCAACACACCAACTGACTGATTTTACTGTTGTCAACCACAGGGATGCTGACAGAGGCCAGCTGGGTTCATCTCGGACCAGGAATAACGGCCCTGTTCTTATAGAGTTCCACTTTAGACAGTAGAACGTCACCTTTTTTCACATTCTGTCTGGATAGTGTAGCATTTAAAGTTAGTGTTTATTCTTAGCGATTTTCTTTTTTTAGCCTGGTTGTATGAAAGCTTCATTTCTGGTCAAATGATTTCTATCAATGTCATCTCTTTGCTTTTATACGTTTCTTTACTTTCAAGTAATCCAGAAACCATTGGACCAGTAATTTCTCTGTCAAACACACAACCAGACTAGAAGAACAGAATGAATGTCATCTTTGTCGTCTACATACAGCAGAGCAAAGATACAACATCTGTAAGCCTTTATTTGATAGGACAGGAAGTCAGACATAAAAGGGGAGAAAAGGGGGAGGCATGCAGTAAAGGGCCGCAGGTCAGATTTGAACCAGTGGCCGTGAGGACTAAGGACGCTCTACCAGATGGGCTCCCCAGGCACGAACCAATAGATTTAAGATGTGTGGCCTTAGCATAAAGACTGGTAGTGGGAAACTGCTACGCACAAATTTAAATTTCAACAAATTGTATCATTTGTTGTGTTTAATCCGTGCGGAAAAAGCTAAAGAACTCAAGGTCCACTCACTGGACAGTTTTCCACTGTGTTACATGGTCTTCATCAACAGGTGGAGTTTACTCGGTCGCCGTGAAGCTGTAGATGTTCATGGTTTCTATCTTTCTGAACAATTTTAGAACCTGTCCATGTTGGCTTAGAAATTGAGCTTGACGGAGTATTTTCAAATGGAATCAAGGATGAACTGTCAAGTGGCCAAAAGCTCCAGAATGAGCAAGTTAGTGTACTGTAGTTCAAGGGTAACTACCGATTGTTTTTAACCTGGACCATATTTTCCCTTGTTTTTGTGTCTAAGTGACTGATGGGAACAACAATCTTTGACATTGGTCCAGTATTGAGGTAGATCGCTTCAGTTGGCAGCGGCGAAACAAGCTACAATGGAAGTTAATAGAGCAGTTGTCCAGCTTGTATTTACATTCATAAAAGTGTTCATTTTGACAGGCTCGGAATATTATTCTAAGTGTCTGTCAACATTATGGAAAGGACTTATAAGGAGGTCGACCTTTCTGTCAAAGAGTAAGATCCCTTTTTTAAACGTAAAAACACCTGCGAAATTGGGTTCACTATAGCCACCAGTCTCCATGTAAATAAACAGTCATTTTAGCATCGTAAAATACACTTCACTCAAAGTCGACAGACACAACATGAAACCATTTGCAACCATCACAACTCTAGTTTTTGTTGAAATAAACACATTGTTTATGGATTTATGTGTGAAAATATGTTGTCTCTATACACATTCAAAGTATTGCTTTTTTAAATGAAGTCTAGTGGGTTTATTGCTAGCGACTTCAGAGCTATTTCTGGTTAAACAGAAAGGATTTAAAGGTCTCTGAAGTGATCCTTTGCTTAATAATGCCAGACCCTTATATAATAATTAGAGCCTGTCAGCGGCAAAACGAGCACTTTTGTGAAGGTAAATACAAGCTGGACAATT
>NC_045747.1:27066914-27071902 GCF_008692095.1 Etheostoma spectabile | reverse complement strand
CTTACATTGTAGCTTGTTTCACCGCTGCCGACTGCAGCGGTCCCATCAGTCACTTAGACACAGAAAGATAGGAAAACGGTAGTTAACCTTTTAGACTGTTAACTTGTTTAACAGAAATGTATCAGCCAGTAACCTAAAGCTTCACATGAGCTAAACTTAAAACCCTGTAAGGTCTAGGTTCTGCCTCTATTTATGTTCCATTGTGTTTTAGAACTCAGAATGTTTCAGATGTAAGTCACCATATGGTGACAGAGGGTCGTAATTGTTTTTGGTAGGCGAGTGTTATTCATGAATATTAAAAGGTTCTGCTGTCAGTGCTCATCTTAGCACATGTCCTGCATCTTTAGTCCAAGCTGTTGCATGTCCTGGCCAGGTTGTGCTTTCTTTTCAGAAGCGGTTGAAGCCGCTGTTGGAAGGTATACTGTTTTCACCGTTTTAAAAACTTGAGACAGCTGAAAGCTTACCTCAGCTAAATGAAGCATTCTCATCGTCAGCCCCTTATTTTCCATTAGTGGTTTAACCAACATTCTGGGCCTCGAGTCTCAGATGTCCACACACATGCTAGAACTCGCTTTGATTCTGCCTTAGAATGCATTAAACTGGGGTTGTTAGTAGCTTTTTCCACATCGATTTTATTTAAAAAGTCAAGCCTTGTCTCTGTCCTAAAGACTGTTTAAGTCATTCAGTCTTCCTTGTCTCTCCTTCAAGTAGGGCTGGGCGATCAAATATCATGATATTCTTGACCAAATACCTCAATGTCGATATTACGACGATATTGTATTGTTGACTATTGATGCTTTAACAAAATATTGTTCACAGAATGAGATTTTTAATAAATATTCTCCAGACATGATTTAATGACTTAGTGGGTAAAGGTAAATAATAGAACAGCTAGAACAGTCTTGTGAGATCAGAAAATGACATCACTTTACTGGAATGCAATCTGTAAAAGCAGGTAAAGACAACACTTTACGATATTACAATATAGCCAAATTATGATTATATAGACAATAATATCGTCTTATTGTCTCATATCGCGATATAGGTATATCGATATATTGCCCAGCCCTACCTTCAAATCTTGAGACAATATTAACATTTACATTGCTCATGTGTAATGGAGCCGTGCTAGTAAAGGCTTGCTTCACAGCAGTATAGATGGGAGAAATGATTCCAGTATTAACTCTTATGGTACGTGTCCAAATAGTCGTTATCACCAATGGGATTGCCTCGCTTTCCAGCGTTGCATGCCAGTGAGCTTGCCACCAGTTTCTCTTCACTGACCAATGACAAGCAAAGAAAACGGTCTACACCTTCCTACAACCGCGATGGCTGCAGCTGATTGGAGGAATGCGTCACGTTGGGCTGGCTGCTCCCGGATTTCAAAACCGAGCATAACGGCGGCTCGTTCTGAATACGATCTCGTATTTTACGGAAATATTTCAGCGAAACGTGTTTCTGAAAACATATTAGGCAAGAACTAGTCATACAGTTGCTGACTTCAACTGTGCCGTCTTCATTTCAGATCGACAAAGGTCAGTCTAAAAGTTTATTGAGAGCTTTTGAGTGGAGGCGAGCCAAGCCGACCGCTCGTCATTTGCATGATGTTGGCTGAATTTAACTTTATGCAAATGAGGAGCTGGTGACTTGACGCCCCGCTACTCCAAAGTCCCAGCAACGCTACCAGAATGCATTTCACGGTTGCTCCCATAGAAATGAATGGGAAGCGTTGAAATGACTTCGACAATGGACACTATTAAAATAAACATTTTGGCCTGTGAGTATTATTATTATTATTATTACTATGCTAGGCATTCAAAAATACAAACCTTGTCTTAAAGACCTATTTTATTACAACTGCTTTTTAGTATTCATATTTACTGAGATACTTCTTCATTTTTGTTACACTGGTATATCTTTTGTTTTTCTATTTATAAATCTATACTTAGGCCTCAATATTAGAGCAATGCACTCGGAAAATAATGCTTTCAATGACACTCAAATGTAGGCATGTGGTCATTTGGTTGACAGAGTAATTGACCACTCGATTCAACAGTGCAGATTTGTTTTTCTTCAAGTTTTTATACAGTTAATTGTGTCCTCGTAGCCCCGTTGGTCCAACAAGTAGTTGTAAGAATAATAAGGATAGCTAGGATATTTCCTGGGTGACTTTAACTTGTGCAGACACAGACTAGGAACACTATTGCGAGGCTCGGAATTTAAATCCCACACTTGTGTAGTTCTTTAATCGAAAAAAAAGAATGTAGGTGATGCAATTATCACAAACAGCTTTGCAAACGTTAGGGGATTTGTGTTTCGAGAGATTCATGGCATGTTAAGACTGTGAGACAACAATCGTGTAATGCCAACCTGCGGACTAATTTCCCATATTGGTGGTCCCCTTTTCCCTGTCTGGACGTTCCTACAAAATCATACGTGTTTGATATTATTGTAAGTTTGAAGTCTTGTTAGTGAAGTTAAATCATATGAACATTGTTAACAACCAATTGGTGCTCCCCCCCACCACCAAGCAGGAAGCGGCTCAAGGTTTCTATGGCAGCTAAAGAGGGAAAGTTGCAGATTTTCAGCCCTTCTGAAGAGAGTCACCCAACGGGAGATTTACCTTTGGATCAGCAAACTTTCCCTTAAGTTACCAGCAAGCGGTAGCTAGCTAGTTTGGTAAAATGTTTTCCAAAAAAAAATCTAGTTTTTGTCCTGTAATGGTTGACCCTGCAAGATCTCCAGCCAGTCTTTAACGTTAGATGTGAGATAATTGTCTTTAGATGCGAGATTTTGTCAAACTTTAGTCAGTTCAAAGTCTTCTAGTGTCTGGTAGGCATTAGTTAAGTCTGTTTTGTCTTTGGAAGGGCAAAATGCATCTGTTGTGTCATAGTGTCTCGTCTTAGTTGAGGAAAATGCTGCTGTGGCTCAACATACTGTATTTGTCAAAAATGCGTATTGAGTTGACTTTGATGTGAGCAGAGATTGAACTGAGCCTACTTGTGTGAGTTAGCAGCAGCAAGAGTTTTCTGATGCCACCGACTCATCCGTCTCTTCCTCCGTCGTCCTTGACACAGTTTCTAGTCCCGGCCGAGGCCCGCTGGGATCCCACAGCTACCAAACATTCTCCACCTCATCAGTCCTCCGCTCTCCCCTCGGAAATGGATTGACCAACTCCTCTCTTCTCCTTTTTTTCTCCTCCACTGCACTTTTCCTCCCTGTCTCTCTCTCTCTCTCTCTCTCTCTCTCTCGTCTCTCAGTCTAGGTCACTCTCATCCTGGCTGCTCTAGATTTTTCTTCTCTGCTTTTTCTCCCTGAAACAGTCTCACATTAACAAGTCTGCTAGTTCATTTGAGCATGTTGAAGCTAGAAATAAAGGGATTCCCCTTCATTTCAAACCTTTACAGTCACTCTACATTATTTCCTTCATTGCACAGTTTCAGAACATACTCAGTTAGCAACAGGTTACCTCCTTCTGTGTGATTCCTACAGTTAAGGCCAATTTATGGTCCTGCGTTAAATTGACGCTGTACATTGGTACAGGAAGACACAGACCCTACGCTGTAGTCTGACGTGCACCTCTCAAAAAAATAACTACATGTAAGATTTCCCGCTACCCATTTTCTGGTTCTCCTTCTCCATAAAAAAACATGAAATCAAGGAGAGGGTTGACTTTTCCTGCTACAGATTTCCCACCGTGGTCAGAAAGCACAGGGGAGAAACTTTATTTCTCTCACTATGATTCTAGAGCCGCTACTCGCTTTAAAGCTAATCGCCATCATTTTCTCACTTGCTCTTTCACAAACTCCCAGAGCTGGGTACCGCCGAATGAATTGCCTCTATAGCGTATCTATAACGTATCGAAAAAGCCCTCGTCTTTCAATACTTGATTTCAATACCTAAGGAGTACATCTCATCAGGGTCAGTGAGCCAGTAAGCATGCAGCATGCTTCTACTAAGATCTAATAATGTCTTTGATTGGCTGTCTAACATTACACGTCTGGTTTCCATGTCATACATCAGGCCCATTCAAATGGCGGCCTGCTGGTCAAAAGCGTCCCAGAAGCAACCCCTGACTGGCCCAGGCGTGTCCGTAACGAACAAATACAAAAACCAAATGGGTGTAGTGAACCTACAGATGTTCCTACAGAAATTCCCACAGTAATAGGTCGTGGGTGCAACACGGCCGAGCGACATTCAATACAGCATGCAACACGTTTTGAAAATGTAGTGGTAACGGCAGAAGAAGTCTGATACAACCATGTCTTTCCCAACCCTGACGGGCAAAATTGACAACAAAGACCGTCGGTTTAACCCCGCCTGGACGGACAAATACATATTTATTTTAGCGCAAAATCCATACCAACAATATGTTTAATTTGTCTGTCACAAAGTTGTCCTCAGTGAACCATACGCTGATCAGTAGAGAAGCAGGTTGTGGCGGGGTCAGCTCTGAGCAGTGTAAAGTTAGAAAGTCACTGGCCGAAATTGTGTGTGTGTGTGTGTGTGTGTGTGTGTGTGTTTGTGTGTTTGTGTTTGTGTGCGTGTGCCCCTCACAGGATTTGGACACTAACCTCCATTGTTTCACATGTGTGCAGCAGTAGGGTTGGGTACCGAATTCAATATTTTTAGGCAATGATCAAATTGCCCCGAAAGTATCGAGTATCAAAAAATGCCTTGTCATTCAATACCAAATATCTATACCTAAGGAGTAAATCTAATCGGCATCAGTAAGCTCATAAGCTCACTGACTTCTACCAAAATCTGATAATGTTTGTGATTGGCTGTTTAGCGTTACACATCGTAGAGGTACGCAAGAAAAACTCCACGTTACAAAGAGAGACGGGGCTCATGTAGTAGGAGCTGAAAAATAAACAAAAGGATTTGTGCCGTAATGTAGAGATCTTCAACAGGATTCTGTGACCCCTTTTGAGGTCCTCAGAGTTTAGTGCAGGCCTGCCACCAAATTATGTAAAAAAGCATTAAAA
>NC_045747.1:27066610-27066904 GCF_008692095.1 Etheostoma spectabile | reverse complement strand
ATACAAAACAAGTTTTTAAATACTACATATATTTGGTGGGAAAAACATGTAATTTACACATTAAAAGATCAGCTTACTATAGGTAAGGTAGCCGCTATGGTAGCTATACAGTTAAGCTTAAAGGTCCCATGAAATGAAAATGTCACTTTATAAGGTTTTTTAACATTAATATCCGTGGCCCCAGCCTGCCTATGGTCCCGCAATGGCTAGAAATGGTGATAGATGTAAACCAAGCCCTGGGTATCCTGCTGTGCCTTTGAGAAAATGAAAGCTCAGATGGACCGATCTGGAATC
>NC_045747.1:27065811-27066600 GCF_008692095.1 Etheostoma spectabile | reverse complement strand
TTATGAGGTCATAAGGGGCAAGGTTACCTCCCCTTTCTCTGCTCTCCCCGTCCAGAGAATTTGGCCCACTCATGAAAGAGAGACATCATGGCTTTCAAACGAGCAAAGTGGCAGTTGGTCAAGACCACAACCCCAGCCTCCACCTTTTTTTGGTTTTAGAACGATACCCAGCCCTAAACAGCAGTAAGCTGCTCTTAGACACTGACTCCGGGCCTGGCTGACCTCATCCCTCAGCATCACAGACGTAATAAGCACCTTAGTGCTCCCTCTTACTCAATCTTCTCTATTAGTGAGTGTGAGTGGTGCTAGCCGCCTGCCTTGGTTCTCTGTCTGAGCCATGTGGTCCAGGCATGCTGGCATGCAGCACCAGCACCACCGTTAGATGGCGGGAGTGAGGAGTGAAAGTGGATGGCTGCTTAACTCGTCTAGCTCTAACTCTCCAGACAAAGCGAGAGCCGAGGAACAAAGGCTGAGAGTGGCTGTAACAGATAGATTCAGTTCCACCGGGCAGGGACCAGTGTTCTACAGACCTTTTTGGAGCGCAGCTCTGCACTTTAGAAAAGACACTCAGGAACACCTTTTTTGCTTTCATTTTATTTTTTGCCTTTACATTGCATATTTTAACCCATGTGTTGTCTTCCCGTTAACCCTGAACTTGTCCTTCCAGGTCAAAATAGTTTTTTTTGTTGTGCTTTTCCAATGCTTTTGTCGATTTGTCTGACTTTTTGTGTCACTTTTTCCAGCTTTTGGTGCTTTTTAAAAAAACCTGAGCTGGTTTAATAACAGGTT
>NC_045747.1:27065692-27065801 GCF_008692095.1 Etheostoma spectabile | reverse complement strand
TCTTGGAATTCATGGTCAACAAACCTCATTTATATCAAATTACACATACGTTTTTAGTTAAAAGGCAAATATAATGAATTATTTTGACTAATAGTTAAGATCAGAGGAT
>NC_045747.1:27065533-27065682 GCF_008692095.1 Etheostoma spectabile | reverse complement strand
TCTCAGATGGGTAGATGTCAAAGTTTAGTCCCGATACTGATTTGAAAGCATTAAAAAAGAAGAAGATTCAATAAAACACCCAGAAAATTCAATGAAAGTAATCATTAATATCACCTGAAGAACATTGTATGGAATCATCCATGTTATTT
>NC_045747.1:27037718-27065523 GCF_008692095.1 Etheostoma spectabile | reverse complement strand
AATTTGGTTGAAAGAAATCCATATTTCTGATATAAACACTTTGAAACGGGTCAATTTGACCCAAGGACAACACAAGGGTTACATTTCTTAAGTTTTCTATGCTGTTTGGTTTTGCCTCACTATATTTTGTATGTACTGTATATATTTTTTACTCCGTGGGTCAGAGATAAACGTATTTTTTGATTCCTCTGTATGTCTGGCACATATTTTGAGAGAGTTGTCTTGACTTGACTTGATTGGTGATGGAATCATGGGAACATGGGAACTGTAGTGGACCATCATGGAACTGCCTGCACTAGTTTTACAGTCTGGACAATCATTTGGTTTACATGCAGTTTAAAAAAACGATTATATTTGGGTTAAGGCAATGCTCCGATTTCTCAAACACCATGTAAACACCTTACCCTGGTTAAAATAACCTGGTAAACAGGCCTAGAGAACTCCTTCAGTAACCGGGGTATCCCTGCATTTTGTACCCTTTAACCGGAGTACGATCAAGTTCAGAGTATGCTCACACTGCCTTGCCCCACTCGCCTGGAGTGGTTTTTGAAGTGGAAATAATCTGCAACGCTGTGAGTCGTAGTCTGCCAGTCTCCCCTTCCGAGGCAGCAGCGGACACCGGCAGATTGTCCATCTCCGGGACCGTCAGTGCTGTGTCTCGGCAAAGAAGTGGAGGGACCGAGCAGCCCCTGCTGCAGCCTCTGGCTAACGTTTACGTTAACTAACTTAGCGCTTGCCCGCCCAGAGAAGGCCCACCCATGAGAGAGAGACATCATGGCTTTCAAATGAGCAAAGTGGCAGTTGGTCAAGGCCACACCCCAATTCTCCACCTTGCCCCCCCCCTCCTTCTCAAAAGCAACAGACTTAGAAATGGCACATACTAGGGAAAACTCATTGTGGGACTGGCTCTAGTGGCTGTAATTCTGCACCAGCTGAATTTTGGGAAAGAGACTTCAGATACAGTATTAAGGGACCACTAAGGTCTATATAAAAGAGACTTCAGATACAGTATTAGGGTACCACTAAGGTCTATATAAAAGAGACTTCAGATACAGTATTAGGGGACCACTAGTGTCTATATAAAAGAGACTCCAGATACAGTATTAGGGGACCACTAAGGTCTATATAAAAGAGACTCCAGATACAGTATTAAGGGATTAAGATGATGTTCTGCTTGTTTGGTTAATTGTTTTTAAACAGTCAGAGGGGATTTGAATCGCTATTTATGTTCTCAATTCTTATCATCTTGGTGGTGTTGATTTTCCTTCTCTCTCTCTCTCTCTCTCTCTCTCTCTCTCTCTCTCTCTCTCTCTCTCTGGCTCGTTGCCAACATGAACGCCGTGTTGTAAATACAGGCCGACAAAAGTTATCCTATATATTATACCTGTATTAAAGTTCTCTAATGCCATAAAACAACTACTGCTCTTTGTATGTACGGTGACAGTAGAGTACTGTATTTCCATGCAGGATGTAGTCTTAGCATAAGACAGCTCCAAACCTCTGCACATAAAACATGGCTACATATCACTAGAGGCAAGTGAGAAAATATATCTTTTGTGATTTAAGTGAATAGATCCTGTAAAATATGATTTCAGCACTATTAAAAATATACAGTTTGACTTTATGAAGCCAGCAGCTATTTTTCAGCCTTGTTTTTTTAAGAATACATTTTGTGAGTCATACATGTATCTTGCCAGGACTGAAAAAAGAAAATATGTAGTCTGGCTGTAAAATGAGAGAAGGCTGAGATCTCTGTGGAGTGGCTTTTTGTTGTTGTTCTTAGCCTTAAAATAGCCCCGGCCCTCATTCCTCTAGGTATAATAGCAAAGAAATCAGCAAGGGTCTGAAGTGGAAAATCCATGCATTTCACTAGCACCGAGATTAATGACACTGGCTCCATGTACTGTATCGCTCATAAGGAAAACAGAAAGGTTCTCCAGCAGCCGCATCAGCTCTCCATCTCCTTGTGTAGATCCACACATGTTAAAGCAGTTAGCAGCGTGTTGACTCGGCGATGTAAGGAAAAGCTTTTGTCTGGACTGCAACAATGGCAGCGAGTGAGTGAGTGAGTGAGTGAGTGAGTAAGTAGCTGTGTTGGAAACCATTCCATTATTCACTCACTCACTTTTCCCTATATCAGGGGTTCTCAAACACATCACTCCGTCTGCATCGGATTTTTATTCCAGGTCCGTAACAATAATAACGAAAAGGTTTTTTTTTTTAGCTCCATGCAGTGAAATTACAGCAGTATTCTTAGTTTCATGTAGTAAAAGGGAAGTTGCTCTCGCTTAAAAAAAAAATTCTGGTGTTTGCTGCCTTTTTTCAACATTTTTTTGTTATTTACCCGCAATTTGCGACACTTTTTCCGCGTTAGTTTAAAGGCTCATCCCAGTGTGTTTCAGCACGCTAGTCCGTGCAGGACTTTGGCTTTTCAGCGCCAGATTGTAAATACTGTTGTAAAGTGAAACTGAATCCAGTGGAATGAAGCAACCACAGCTGTGTAATTATTAAAAGGAAGTATATTAAACACATTGGCGTTGCACACACATTGTCAGACTGTCCCTTACACACTGACTGGCCCACACACTGGCCCTTAGTACTACGTTTCCAATAAATATGTTGCAATGGTTCAAGTGGAACGCCTGCATCCAAAATCATCGGCGTTCCACTTGAACCATTGCAACATAGTTATTGGAAACGAAGTACTAAGAAGGCACGTAGTGTTATGCGTGATTCTAGTCATCCTGCACACAACCTCTTCTCCCACCTTCCATCAGGGAGACGTTTGCAGAGTATCTCAACGCGTACATCACGTTATAGGGATAGTGTTTATCCTCAGGTAATAAGGTTACTGAATGATGGCACAGCAGGATGGAGGGCTGGGCCTGTATTTAGTCACTCAGCCACTGTTTATTGTGGTGGTTTAATGGTTTTATGTTTTTATATTATTATTATTGTTATTCTAACTGTTACTGTTGACTGGTGCTGAGAGAGTGCAATAAGGCATATTGTATTTCATTGCTGTGGTACTCTGTACTAAGTTGCATATGACAATAAACTTGAACTTGAACTTGATTGGACTTTAGGGCGCATTCTCGCGAAATTCGTAATGGCTTAAGGTTGTCCCAATTTTGAATTTCAAAGGGTGGGAGCCCGAGCCCTTTCCGTGAGTCTGCATCAATGCAGACTTCACCAGAGGGAATTACCCAGTTTTCTTTGTGATCAATTTTTTTTTTTTTATACATATTTAAGAAACAAACATTGACAAACAATTGCAAACAATACACTGAGACAAAGAACGCGTCCAAGGGCCAAAAAAATAGAAAAAAAATAATAATAGGAATTTCCCACAGTTCAAAGCATTGTGACGTTTACCACGGAGACCATAGGGAAATCCAGAAATTACAAAGGTAAACAACAGCTCGCCACCCAGCCGCGGAGCGGACCTGGTGTCAGCTTGTAGAACAAGAGTCAGAATATTTGGAATCAGCCGTCTCTTGTGCGTGTGGAAAGCAACAAACTTAAAATAAAAATACCCAAATCGGCAGCAACATCTTTGTTATTAAACATCGCCAAGGAAACGTGATCTGTTGAAGTGCTGTCCCAATCCCCTTTATACCTATCTGAGCCCATGTGGCCTCGCACACTCACTCACTTAGCACCTGAGATCAATTAAGTCTGTGAGTCTTTAGTCCTTAGTCCTCAGGGCTCACTTTGGGATTGGGTGACTGAAAGACAGGCTGGCCCTGTGCCATCCACCATTGTGATTGCACCATCAGACCCGGGTCTAGATGGCAGCCGACCCCCATCCAGCTCATGTGTCCAGAGCCAACTCCTACTGCCTATGTAAACAGATCCAGGCCAAGGATTAAGATGTGAAATGTGATTTTTACGGCCAGTGTTAACTGTAAGAGTTTGAGCCCTTCACATTAAAAGCGGATCCAAAAGCATGAAGGATGAAAACTGCAGATGTGTGGTAATGAATTTCCATTGTGCTGATAAGCAGATATGCTCTTTAATAATTGATGTCAAGGACAAATTAAAATACAGACTTTCAATGTGTAATACAGTGATGGAATGTTACTAAGAACATTTACTCCAGTACTCTACTTAAGTCCAAATGTTGAGGTACTTTTACTTTACTTGATTCTTTTCTTTTAATACCACTTTCTACTTCTACTCCGCTACATTTCAGAGAAAAATATTGTACTTTTTACTCCACTACATTCATCTGACAGCTTTAATTACTAGTTACTTTACACTTTAAGATTTTTACACACAAAACACATGTAGTTTATCAAATCTGATGTTTTATTATGAATGAAACTGGCCAACAATATAACGGCCTACAAGTCCAGCTGAAAAGATGAGACCATTAAACACAACTGTTTGGATCCTTTACAGTTTCTAAAACGGGAGGATTTTACTTTTTTAATACTAGTGCATTTTCCTAATTATACTGGCAGAGTTTTTCTTAAGTAACATTTTCAATGCAGGACTTACTTGTAAAGAATATGTTTACACTGTGGTATCAGTACTTTTACTTAAGTAAAGGATTTGAATACTTTTTCCACCGCTGGTTAAATATTGACAAATGGTTGAAACTTGACACAACAGATACAACAGATACAACAGCACATTTAGGAGTTTAAAAACTCCTTAAATACATCAGACCAATATTTGTTTTTTAACACTTATAGTATGTGTCCATATACACAGTATTTTCACGGATGGGATTGCCCCGCTTCCCAGCATTGCGCGCCAGTTTTCTCTATACTGACCAATGACAAGCAAAGAAAACAGTCTACACCCTTCTACAACGGTGATGGCTGCAAAAGGCAAAACAAACGCCAGAATTAAAAGAAATACAGCCATAATGCGGGACTAAGATTGTACTGACTGGCACATGACCACAAAGTACTTCCAAATCACTACTCTACCACTGACCACCTGGGTGTTGGTTCAGTGTCTGGATTCCCCAGTTTATGAATTTACACCTGGAATTAAGATGAATGGGATTTTAGTCTTTGTGTCGAGAATACAGATAATTGAAATAGAAAAAAGGCCCCTTGCTAAAAACGCACGCACACGCTCACACAACCTACAACCCACGCCACCCTCAGATATTTTTAAAATGCACCAGCTTAATGTCTACATTAAAGCGCCCATATTTTGCTCATTTTCAGGTTCATAATTGTATTTTGAGGTTGTACCAGAATAGGGTTACATGGTTTCATATTCAAAAAACGACATATTTTTGTTGTACTGACCATTGCTGCAGATCCGGTTTTCACCCTGTGTGTTTAGGTCTCTGTTTTACCTACAGAGTGAGACATCTCACTTGTTTTAGCTACAGAGTGAGACATCTCACTTGTTTTAGCTACAGAGTGAGACATCTCACTTGTTTTAGATACAGAGTGAGACATCTCACTTCTATAATATCTTTGTTGGGAGTCACACAAGCTCAGTAGCTAGGTAAGATCCATCAGCTAGATAACTCTTTCTCCAGCTTTGGTCAGTCCAAGGCAGGATTAGCTGGGAGACTTCTTCCAAACAAGGGACACTTGTGGAATACCTGCAGAACAGGGACAGGAAGTAGTTCTTTTGGAGATTATGTTGAACTATTGTGTGTTGTAGCAGTGTTTTGACATTGAGAACGAGCTAGCATGCTAGCGCTAGCATGCTACGCTTAGCCACCTCGTCTTGGCTAGTGACGTAGAAAGCTGTGCAGATGTTGTCTCTCCCTCCGTATCTCACTTAATACAGCAAAATCCAGAAAAGTGTTTTTTCATAATATGGGCACTTTAAGATTTTGCCCCCAAAAAGTTTGTAAAAAGTACTTTTTACTTAACAGAACTAACAGTATACTAACATATTTAACCTCATAATAAAATCAATTTTAGGATTTTATGAATTGATGTTTCAGATCGCACAAACAAAGATCAATTTTAATGGGAGAATCTTTTTTTTTTTTTTTACCCAGCCCTACTCGTGACTTACCAAACTTAAGGCAAGACTGAGTTAAATGGCAACAGCATGCGGGCACTCACACACACACACGCGCACACACACAGACACACACACGCACACACACACACACACAGCGTCTCGGGGGCGTGCTCTGAGGGGAGGTTGTGTTAGATTGAAGAACAGCTAGTTTACTGGTGACCCGTGTGTCAGAGTGCAAGGTAAATTAGGGCTATTTGAACCCTCAAAGGTAGGGGAATAGGGGACATTATAATTGTAAATAAAGTGTTTATGCATCAGACCCCCCAGCTTGCAAACAGCTAAGGTGACTGCGGTGTGAATGTATGGGCTGTTTTGTTCTCCGCCCGCACATGCATCATGCTCTGCTGACGTATGCCGGGCTACCAGCCCCCTTACCATCTCACTCAGCTGGCCTCGGCTGAGTCATAAGAAAGGTGTTGCGACGGACAGAGTCACAGTTTGAGGGCAAGCACGTCACTCACACAACCCTTTTCCCAAACTACAGTCCACATGCAGACACAGGGAGAGACACGGCTGTGTGGTTGTAGTATTGACAAATCAAGACTGAATTTAGTTTAGTTACTAGTTGTTGCTTTACAGTCAGAATAGTACTAATAGTCTATAGCAACGACATTTTGTTTCTGGTATTGTTCAGGTGCCGCGGGATGTCCGTTACCTTCCGCTTCCTTTGTGTTGGCGTTCTAACCTCCGATGGATTTCTGAGGACTATGGTTACCTGGTCCTCAGATTACTGCAGGGTATATCCAGACAGCTAGCTAGACTATCTGTCCAATCTGAGTTTTCTGTTGCACGACTAAAACAACCTTTGAGCGTACACATTAGGGATGAGCGAGTACAGCATTATCTGTATCTGTATCTGTTTACCACATGAATTATCTGTATCCGGATCCGTACTCGGACTGGGCGGGGTCTAAACCGGAAGTGGTCAGATTTAACCCGGAAGTGGGTCGGGTTCTCTTGAAATGTGCGGGGCTTTAACCGGTATGTTATTTTAGCATGCAGTTGATATGGGTTGATCAAAAATTGTTATATTTATTGCTGATTTGAAAACTCGCTGTGATTATCACAGAAAGCAGCGCGGCCAGTTGAGGAGTTTTATTCAATCCGAGCACGGATATTGACTCATATCACTCGTATAATACTTGTACTCGGCAAAAGTGCTTTATCCGTACCGGATACTTGTTTCAGCCGGATACTCGGATCACCCCTAGTACACATGTTCCACCAAAACAAGTTCCTCCCCGAGGCTATTTTGCAGAGGCACCGTGGCTCCGTCCGGCGCTAAGCCCCACCCAAAATGATTGTGATTGGTTTAAAGAAATGCCAATAAACCAGAGCAGGTTTTTTTCCTATCCCAGAATGCTATGTGGACTAGCCAGACCCTCCTCCGCAGCGCTGTGGAGGAATGCGAGACTACATTACTATGTCACAATGTTTGTTTACAAGAACGTCCGGGTAGAAACCTCCTGCGTCTCGTACATACAATTTAATGGCTATGAGCAAAGGGGGGCAAGGAACAACTGGATATACTCTCATCTCCTTCATCTAAAATGCAGGTTTGATGCTTTCAAATGTCAACACGTTAACTAACGTTAGCTTGAAGAGCTTATTTACCTGTTGGGCCACACACTGAAGAAAATGACACCACCCAAACTAGCAGTCAGCATGACTGGCGGTGAGATGTTGATGTGGTTCATCCTGACGCAAAAAGCATGCATAAGGTAACAAAAAAACATAGCAAGTGTGCCCACAGATATACGTATATATTTGTCTAGAACTCAACATTGACATATCAACACCTTTAAGTTTATATGGTGAACTTGTTCCACATCCAGCAGATACAGAACACCATTATTATTCCGTTGTAGTTGTGTTTTGTTTCCCGTGATGGATGGAAGTCCCACATTCACTCCCCTTTAGCTCTGGTTTGGTCTCTAACAACTCCTGAGGGAAATATTTTTTTAAATTTGAAACTTTGAAACATGCTTGTTTCCATTTGGCAATCAAAAACCACCAAATAGCATGACGCATAGTACCTTATGTGTACCTTAATATGTGAAATTATTATTTTTCAAAATGCAGTATACACAGTCCTACAATTCAATAACAATTATTACATAATTGTCCGTTATTTAGCATAATCGCGGTTTTGTTGTTTAACCACCGTTAATTGCTAACATTAGCTAAGGTCCTAATATATAGAAGGCATATGACTAATTGTTGATTTTGTTTAGATTTTCCAAAATTGTTTTTATCAAAGTGTATATTGGCCGGACTATATATTTGTATTATTATTGTAATTGTTAGTTGTTGGCTAAATTTGACTGAAAGAGACGATTCTATTGTTAATCGCAATTAGTTCTGAGACAATTATTTGTACAGCAAAATTAGGAATTGTTACAGGCCTCCATAGGGCTAATAATGTACTCTACTAAATATTTACAATAATTATAGTAGTATGTTTGTCTCAATGAAAGATCTTTTTTGGTCTCCACAGCAGAATTAGACTGACTGGTGTAAGGAGAGGATCTTTAGGATGCGACTAACTGAATGCTTGTAGAAACAGTGTAATACACAGCACAAACTGTGTTTCATTCACAATAGGTTTCTATGATGTGGCATAAGTGGTCTCTTTTTTTTTATTGAAGAAAAATATGTGTTAACTATAAATGGCAGGTATCGTGATGAATGCACTTGTCACAAGATGTATTGAAATGTATTGTGATACTGTTTTTTTTGCCCATATCTCCGAGCAGTAGTAACATAATATAATAATTTCTGTTAGTTGGCCGGTAGTGCAGCTCCCCCACTGCTCCTAATGCATTCACAGTATGCTCACACACACACACACAGACACACACACTCACACACACACGGCTCTCTGAAGCTTAAGTGGGACTTTCCAGTGCGAGGGGAAATTCCATAGGATGTTAAAAGAGAGCAGATTTCCGAGGCTCTGGCCTTGTCCTTAATAAAACATGATCCACACAGAACATTTTACAATTTCCAGCCCCACGTTGTATTTCATCGCTTTTCAATCTGCTGTTTTTCCATCGCTACACCGCTTCTCCAAACAGTTTTTTTTCCTAAGGTGACAAAAAGTCGGGCCTAATTCATGCCATATGTCTGGCTCTGCGATGCTTCCTGAGCACCAAGTCCCCCTTCTCCTCATCTGTCCCCGTCCCAGCATGAATCTCTGCCAGTCATTAATGACGGATCAATCAGATCGAGTAGGAACAGCATTGACGGATTATTTCTGGAACAGTACTCCCCAGCACACGTACAGCTGGGCCTGGGTACTATGGAGCGCAAAACCCTTCACTCTCCTCCCCAAAATGTTTTCATAATTGATCTGAGTTGCTAACAGTATGATTTATAGCTAGTGAGTAGAGCTGAACGATGAATTGTTTTTAAATCCAAATCCGGATTTGAAAGAAGGCGATTAGCCAATCATGGAGACCATGATTAATCAAATGTGAACTATTTAGTTGACTGTTTGGTCTAACATTTGGTTCAACATTTAATTCCTTTGTTATTACTAAATGTATTGTTTTTTATAATGCTGGCTTAAAGTTACATATCACAGTTAACAGAAATATCCTATTTTCAGTTTTTTTTAAATTTTCTTATATTTAGAACTTTCTTTAATTTAATGTAAAGGTAGAAGTGCAGGCAGAAGAGAACAAAAAAAAGGATTTATTTCACACAAAAAATCCAAGCAAAAGACAAAAACCAAGGAACCGGGAAAACAAAAACCAGAGCTCAGGGGCTGGCAAATCTCACAGGGAAGGAAAACTGCAGGGAAGCGATCGGACAGTGCAAAGACTGGAACGTACAAACACGGCGAACAAAACAAAGGATCTGACACAGAAAGAAAGCACAAAGACTAAATACAGAGGGAAACGAGGTAACAAGAGGCAGGTGACAAGAGGGCTGGGAAACGGGTGGAAAACACAGGAAGTAGAACTAAACACAAGACGAGACAGAGACCACAGTTCAAAATAAAACAGGAAACAGAACATGTACAACACAAGACCAAAAACACCTTACAAAAAACGCAAGACAGGACAGAACCAGGCTAAAACATAAGCACAGGAAAACAGACATAAACACCAAACCATCACATTATAGTTTTTATCATTATAACTTCAGCTTTCTGTGTTTGACTGTATAATGGCCCGTGCTTATTAAAAGAAAAAAAAACACTTATGGCTGGTGATTCATATCTACAGTGGCTTGAGAAAGTTTACACACCCACGCTAAAGTTGATTAAAAAGAGGAATAAAAAAAACATGTATTGGAAATTGATCTTAATGCCTTAATTCAAAAAATGTAGGAAGAAGCCTTAGCTTTCTGCTGCAAAACAAAATAATGATGTAACTGTTTCATCTTAGATCTACTAATACAGCTTTGTGTAAACAAAAGCCATGACATGGAAATACTTCCGGTGGAATTTCCAGCGGCATCGCAGCAATCCCAGAAATGAAATGTCGTTGATATATACTAGTAATTTATCATGATAGCTAAAAAGCTTGTCAATGTAGTTAGATTTTTTTAAAGACAACACATGCACCAAATCCTACTGTTTGTGGGCTCTGCGTAGGAAGGGTCTAACAGGAGGACCAGGAATTCAGACTTTTGATTTTTCACCAGCGTGAGAGCGTCTATTGCCGGCCCAAATGTAGTTACACGATTCCTTTTGCTGCTCAAGTCATGTTACACTCGTGATTCTGTTCTCCCTCATGCACAAATCTAATTCTGCTCTTAGAAATCTCTTCCTGTGCACTCTCAAGTCGATTGCCGTCCATATACACTCTCAGTAAAGCAGTTTCTCGGGCGTCCCTGTTTTTCTCATTTTCTCTCACTTCATACCTTCCTCTACATTTTTCATTACCTCGCCGCTCCCTCATTCCTTTTTATTTGTCGAGAGCCAATTTTAATGGAGGTTGAAGGGGGGCAGGGCGCAGGGATATCATCTTTATATAACCAGAGTCGCAGCCGACTGTAGTTGTGGTTAGAGGAAATGTCTTAAGGCTTGAGTCATCCTGAGCTCTGCAGTCGGACATAACCAGGCCTGTTCTTGTGTGTGTGTGTGTGTGTGTGTGTGTGTGTGTGTGTGTGTGTGTGTGTGTGTTTGTGTGTCTCCAGGTGGTAAGAGGCAGGAAGGATGCTGTTTTTTGTGTTAAATGAATGAAATGTTCTCTCTGTATTATTTCAATAGCGATGCTGGAAACACAGTGCCAAGTCATGTTATAGTGTATGGTGCCAAATTGTAACTGCCACTGAACAATCTATCAGCATGACCACACAGCGTATTAAGCACATAATACAGTAGAGCTGGACAATAAACCAAATGTATTGAATTACCAGTGAAAGAGCATTTTTTTCCCAGCACAGGTAGGCACTAAGGATCCCTGCTGCTACTCTACTGTATAAACTGTTTGGGGCTTTATTCATTTTTTGCCCCACTCTGTTTTTCAGAACCCCTTTTAAAGGGTAATTTGTTTTTGTTTTTTTCAACCTGGACCCAATTTTTTTTATGTTTTCATGTGTTAGTGACTGGAAGGAACAACAAGCTTTGACATCGGTCCAGTATTAAGCGTGAACGCGGCAGCCGGCAGCCACAAACTGGGCTGCAATGTAAACCTATGAGTCAAATGTGCATCGTGGATTTGGTCCACTAGAAGTGCTGTTTTGCCACTGCCAGGCTCAGATTATTATGTTAAGCGTCTGACAGCATTATGGAAATGATCCCTAAAGAGATAGACCTTTTTTAAACCTCTTTGAGACCTTTCTGTTTAACCAGAAACGGATCTAAGGTCGCCAGCGCTAAACCCACCAGACTCCATTTAAAAAAACAATACTTTTAGCATGGAGCAATGTCAAAGATTGTTGTTCCCATCAGTCACTTAGACACAAAAACATAGGAAATTAGAGTCCAGGTTAAAAAAAAGAAACAGTAGTTACCATTTAAGAGAAAAAAAGAGAAAATGTTTGTGAATGATTGAATTGTATAGTCCTGTTGGGTTTTGTGACTTCAGACAGTGATGTTGATCTTCATACATTTACAACGTAATAACGTAATTGTTAGAAATATAAGTGCAGGACTTCTGCCTCTCGCCATCCTGCTCTCTAAGTTAGCCAGATCAAAGCGTGTGTTAGAGTGAGTGAGAGTGTGTGTGTGTTTGTGCGTTTGTGTGTATGTGTGTGTGTGTCTCTAATGAACCACATTCAGTTGATGCTTTGTTAGGACCTGCTGGGAGTCTAAGCATTACATTTTGAAGTTGTGTCTGTTGTGTGTCTGCAGCTGGGGCTGTGGGCTCGTCAGGGTTCTCTGGGTTCATCCCCCCCCCCCCTTGTTTTATTGTTCTTTGTTAGCTTGGAAGGCTATAGGGATTGAGTCACCTTAGGGTAATTTCCGTATCAAGTTACACGGGAGTCGGCCAACAGTGTCCTGCATCTGCTCCAGCAGTCAGCCAGCTCTCAGCTTCATGGGTCTGTGTTCACGCTCTGCCACAAACCAAGGCTGTGCACCACACCTACGCAAGATAGGATACAGAAAAAGACAAGATAAAGTGTGTTGTAGGGATAGACCAATTATCTGGCCTTTTTTTAATCTGGTTTGCAGATATTCTGAATCTGCGTATTAATTGCATGATAACCAATAAAGTTAGGCTCGGCTACAGCTCTGTGTCTGTCCCTCTGCTTCGGTTTCACTCACCACTGAGTCTGACTTAATGTCCCGCCCACAACACCATCTGACTATCTTTTACTGGGTATTATGTTGAAAGTTTCTCATTTCTTAAATGATTGCGTAAAGCATTTGAACAAAGTTTTGTGTTGGGGTTTGTAACATGCCAAAATCTTAATTTTTAACTATTGATGCATATCGGTTCCAAATATTGGTTAGTGGTGTCATTAAAGGTCCATTATGTAATATATTTACAGTAATAAATCCCAAAATTCTCTCATTATGTCATTTGATGTGCAGAATGGCATGGACCTCTTTATTACTCGTGTCTGAATGAGCAGTGTTTCCTTTCTGACCTGGTGTACTCCACCAACAGCTCCGATGATTACTTCATTACCTGCGAGTGGAGGAGCCCGAGGCCCTTCAGAATCAGTAGGAAAGTCTGGTCTCTAAAAGTGCTATAAATATACAGAAGTATAAACCTGAGAGCTCTGCACACATAGTGTAATAAGTCAAGGGCATGGCGCTGATAACCTCCCACACTGCAGAACATTAACTTCAACATCGTTTTGATTTGAACAATTCTGATTACAATTCTGATTCTTCTTATTGATTCTGGATTCTAATTCTTTGAGTGGTGGAGAGAAAGGGGTCGCATGCTTATTTCACAGATATAAGGACATTTTTATTTAGATTCAGTGGTGATTTACAGTTTCTACCAGGCTTTTTAAATGTAAAATAAAGCCACACTAGAGCACCGCTTACTGTGCTCCATGGCCTTTCTCCAAAGGCCTTTTAAACAGTTGTTGTTTTAGTTTTAGTTTTATGGTGTTTTATTATTGCTTGTCAATTGTACCTTACTCTGGAAACTGTTTTTAACTCCCTATTAATTGTAGCACTTTGAGATTTCTTTTTGAAATGTAAAGGGCATTATAAATAAAATGTATTATTATTATTATGGCTGCAATACAACAAGTGCCTGGAAGTAAAGGCAGCCACTAAAGAAACCAAGACTTGCGCGTATTGAATATGGAACTGATGATTGGATTCGAAACCAAATTTTCAAGACAATTCCAGTAAAAAAAAATTACTCCAAGTTGGAACCGGTTTTCGATTTCCAATCCTGGTATTAAGGTTGTAAAAATGTATTCACTGTGGTTATACCTCTGTACAACTTTCTGTTAAACAGATCATTTGAATATTGGACATAAATTGTGCAGCCCTAATAAACAGAGTCATTAGAGACTAGGTCCAAGACCAGTCCAGCTCAAGTCTCAAGTCAATCGATAAAAGTCTTGGGTCAATCGAGGAAATTGCATGCAAGTTAAGGGTTCATAAAAAAAGAAAAGAGTCAAAATACTAAGGGTGAACCGAATAGTTGAATATGCGATGCTTCAAACGAAGGAGCTTAAATCAACTGCCAGTCTCAAAGTCAAATCTTCACAGAGGTATAAAGCCCAGTTCAGACCGGAGATTCTGAACGAGACAAGTTTTAATTTGCAGCTACTAGCAATGCGCCGCTTCTAAAACCTGCCAGTTCACACCAATGATACAAGACGGTGTATCATGTCTGTAGCAACTAGAGATGGTCCGATAGCATTTTTTTCTTCCCCCATACCGATTACGATACCTGAACTTGTGTATCGGTCGATACCAAGTACTGATCCAATACCAGTTTGTCATATATTGTATTATGTTTTAACAGCTGTATACTATTATCCCTGTATGGATGTGATCTGATTTCTATCTTTGTTTTACAGCCTGGCTCAGGTTAAACTTTTTATGAAACATGAACAAACTCAAACAACAAACGCCACATGACTTTCTTTCTTTAGGGCTAAATAGCCTAGTATCGGACCGTTGCATGAGCTCCAGTACTTTTCGATACCAACAACTTTAGCCAGAA
This sequence comes from Etheostoma spectabile, assembly GCF_008692095.1. Taxonomy (NCBI): domain Eukaryota; kingdom Metazoa; phylum Chordata; class Actinopteri; order Perciformes; family Percidae; genus Etheostoma; species Etheostoma spectabile. The sequence continues at coordinate 27,050,917 of NC_045747.1, read as the reverse complement.
TCGGAGGCATTTCCCATACTGGTATCGGAACTTCTCAAATAGCTACAGCTCTTTGTACTTCCGTTCTAACTTCCCACAATCAGGCTTTTTTAGCCAGATATAATTTGTTTCGTCTAGATATGAACGTGGATAACTTTAGTGATAGTGAGATCATTGCTTACAGTTGAATTTCTAGTGATACCAGAGGCTCTACTGATACATTTATATACGGGACAAGACCACTTTGACATTTGTTTAGAAAAATGTTCGTTCTGGAAACACGAAATGGAGGAATATAAAATATATTAAAAAAAAAAAAAAAAATTAAATAATTTACATACTGTGCTTGCTGGTGTCCAAAACTCTGCCATTTCCACCAACTGACAATGTTTGTAACATTGAACTAAATGTGTTATGGATCAATTAATTTACTATAGTGATGAACAGACATACAAGTGACTCAGCATTTAAAACCTTGGTGAGAGTTGGTGCTTGCTTCTAAAGTCAAGTTTTTCATCAGTCTCAGGTCTCAGGTGAGCCAACCTTCAGAAAAAGTCCAAGCCAAGTCTTCAGACATAATTTTGGTGACTCACAAAAAGTTTTACTCATGTCAGCTAATTTGCAAATGTCAATAAATTAGTCTTTTGTGTGTTATTTTAGTCAAGGTGAAGGAAAATTTGTCATTTTTAATGTTAAGTGAATGAATGAATGTTACTTCTGTTAATCTGTTATATATTTGATTTTGTTTCCTTTTTACCCTACGATGGTGCCACCAAAACATACCTGAACTATTCCATTGGTTTAGCTCTTTTCTCTTCATGTATTACTGGAAACTCCTAACCCTACTGCACTGCATCTCGCTCTCTGTTAGGCCTCTAACATTGAATACATAATTGTCTATTTTTATTTTTATGTATTATTTACATAATCAATACAGCGTTGTATCGCGATAATTTCTGTGGCAATACTGTATCGATACCCAGAAGCCAAGTATCAGTCTATTATCATATATGTGTTGGTCAGTTTGTGTGCTTGACAATCCCATTTTGCAGCAATAAAATGAAAGTGAGATGAAGAAACAGAGAAATTTATCTTTTTTTAGATGAAACAAAGTTAGTAACAAAGTTTCCTTTTGGGGACATCATTTGAAATTGGGAATAAATAAAATAGCAATATGTTTAAAATCGCAATTTTATCGTATTGTGACATAAGTATCGTGATGATATCGTATCGTGAGGCCTCTGGTGATTCCCACTCCTATATATTTTTATAATTATTTAAATTTTTAGTTGTTGGCAACCCATTACATGTTTATAGCAAAATGACGGGGGGGGATTCATTCATCTGGGATTTATTCAAACTTTAAGTTGTTTTAAAAAGTAAAACATAAATAAATCTTCTTGAATTTGACTGAAACAGACAATTATATTGTTGATCGTAGCTATTTCTGAGACAATTAATTGTACAGCAAAATTTGGGATTGTTACAGCTCTAACCATGACCAGCTCAGCTCGCCGTCTGTCTTGCTGGCTTTTATTTCCCAAACCTCTCGCCAACAACTAAAAACTGTGATATAACCAAAAGATGTATCCTGGGATTCATTCAAAACAACTTTAATTTGTTTAAAAAAAAGTTATAAATGAAAGATTATATTTATTTGTCACCATTATTTGTCACCATTATTTCTGAGACACTTAATTGTACAGTGAAGTGTGGAATTGTTGTGTTGATGTTGTGCTCCCGTCCTGTCAGGTATCAGAGGTCTGGAGGAGTGCGTATTGAAGTCGGCCACATTGTCCACCTCCCCTGCCTGCCCGCCTTTCATCCCACTCAACTTTGAGGCAACGCCCATTTTACGGGTCGCCATAGAACCCAAACACCCAAGTAGGTCTTACAAGGCACACGCACACCTACACACCTCATGCATTTTACTTTTTTTGTGGGGTATTTTTTGGTTGTAGAAAAAAATATTTAAATCAGAAACATTTACAAGTACCAAACACCACACTAATAATGATATACTTGAGGTATATTTTGATACCTTATAGGATACCTGTTATGGTCTCCTTTGGTAAGGCAATGTTTCAGCACGCTTAAGTGTGTTTTACTTTACCAAATATGCAGTAAATAACATTATTGTGTATCCTGAGGGAAATTGTTTTGCAACAATTGCAGTACAAAGTAGGAAAAAGTACAAATGTAAAATATCAATAGGGTGTCAATACCAAAAAAGTCCTCCTTTAAGTCTGTAGACAGCAGCTCAGTGAGTGTGGACATTGGTGGAATCCAATGATGATGACTTTTTAAAACTTATCTAGCATAAAATTACACAAACTAAATCTGGCCCTGAAGTACGGGCCCGGTATTTATAAAGAGTGGCTCACATGGTCAGAACCACAGTGGTGATACAGTGTAAAGCAGGGGTCTCCAACGTTTTTTAAGCCAAGGACCAGTTTACTGAACGAGAGACGGAACAGGGACCCCCTACTATATCACAAAATTAATTAAATTGTGACCAATTCAGTGGAAGAATAACCTGGGCCTACAATAACACGTAGGGCAACCTAAAGCCTTTATATATGCTTTTGTGTTAATACTAAGCTATTAAAATATGAATTGTTGGCATGATTCTTGCTTGGGCCCCTAAAAACAATTTCCCAAACCACCCTCCACTGTACATGCACTGCTACCATGTCCCTCACTCTGTACATAGATAGTACGACCAATAAACATCTAAGACAGACAAATCAGAAAATGGGTTCCCTCCTCATGTGTTTTGTGTGCTAGGCGAGATGCCTAAGCTGGTGCGTGGGATGCGTCTGTTGAACCAGGCGGATCCCTGTGCTGAGGTTCTGATCCAGGAAACAGGGGAACATGTTCTGGTCACGGCTGGCGAGGTTCATCTCCAACGCTGCCTGGACGACCTCAGAAAGCGGTCAGTATGTGTGTGCAACAACCTGTTCTCCCTCCCAACTTGTCAAATACTGACACTTGGTCAGTGTCTCTAAGGTCAGATACCGATGCAAAAATCCCCCTTTAGTGTCTGTATTGGATGTACCGGGCGGAGCAGCAGCTGGTACACGGTGCTGTAAGAGGATGTAGTACTAAGAGAGACAATGGTAGCGAGTAGTATGACAGACAGAAAATGGCCAAGAACCAATGGCCAAAAACCCAAGTGCGTCTAAATGTGACGCCAAAGGGCTATAAACGTGAGTCCCACCCAAGCCCGTCAAAAAGTGAAGCCAAGATTTGACGCTCAAGGAGACTTTTTGCATCAATAACAAACGCCTAAGGGACCTGACCAAGCGTCCCTAGGAGTGAGAATGTGTTGGTGTGAACGTCGCCAAACGGCTCTGTGTGTCGCTGCTGTTACCATTGCACAATACTCATTAGAAAAGAAAAGTAGCCTACAGTCTATTTACTTTTCACAGAAAGTCTCACCTAGTTATGGGCGTAAGTTTTATCAGCTGGGACTTTTTGTGAAACATGAGGCAATGAACGCCACAGAACTTTCTTTGCCTATCCAGTTTGACAGTGAGTCATAACGGAAAGAGAACATAAACTACTTTAAAGTGGATTCATCCATCCATCTTCGTCATGTTATCCGGTGTCGGGTCGCGGGGGGGAGCAGCTGCAGCAAGTACCCCAAACTTCCCTTTCCCGTGCCACATTAATCAGCTCTGACTGAGGGATCCTGAGGCGTTCCCAGGCCAGGTTGGAGACATAATCCCTCCACCTAGTCCTGGGTCTTCCCGAGGCCTCCTCCCAGCTGGACGTGCCTGGAACAGCTCCCTAGGGATGTTCCAGGAGGCATCCTTACCAGATGCCCGAACCACCTCAACTGGCTCTTTTTGACATGAAGAAGCAGCTACTTACGGATGACTGAGCTTCTCACCCTCTCTCTAAGGGAGACGCCAGCCCCCCTCCTGAGGGAACCCATTTTGGCCGCTTGTATCCTGGATCTCGTTCTTTCGGTCATGACCCAGCCTTCATGATCATAGGCAAGGCAGCTTTATTTGTATAGCACATTTCAGCAACAGGACGATTCAAAGTCCTTTACACAAACACAGTTAAAAAATAAAAACGGATAAAACACAAGACTAAAAGTTACAGTGCAGTATAAGAAATTAAACATTAAATAAATGAACAACCATTTAAAGAAAGGCAACATCAAAAAGAAAGGTCTTCAGCCTCGATTTAAAAGAACTGAGAGTAGCAGCGGATCTGCAGTTTTCTGGGAGTTTGTTCCAGATATGAGGAGCATAGAAACTGAATTCTGCTTCACCTTGTTTAGTTCTGACTCTGGGGACAGAAAGCAGACCTGTCCCAGATGACCTGAGAGGTCTGGGGGGGTCATAGCAGATCAGAAATGTATTTTGGCCCTAAACCGTTTAGGGATTTATAAACTAGCAAAAGAACTTTGAAATCAATTATTTGAAGCACAGGAAGCCAGTTTAAGGACTTCAGAACTGGAGTGATGGGATCCAGTCTCTTGGTCCTAGTGAGGACTCGAGCAGCAGCGTCCTGAATCAGCTGCTGCTGTCTGATTTTTTAGGGAGACCTGTAAAGACACTGTTGCAGTAGTCAAGTCTACTGAAGATTAAAGCATGGACAAGTTTTTCCAAATCCAAGTCCTTTAACCCTTAAGGTGATAATATGCTGACGTTGTAATTGTCTTAATGTGGCTTTTAAAATTCAGGTCAGAGTCTATGACGACACCAAGATTTCTGGCTATGTCTGTTGTTTTTTAACTTTGTTGTTTGAAGCTGAGCGCGACTCAGACTATTATATTATATATATATATATATATTATTATATATATATATATATAATATGAGTGTATATATTATATTATATAATATATATATATATATATATATGAGTGTGTGTATATATATATATATATACACACTCACACGGCCACTTTATAGAGTACACCTGTCCAACTGCTCGTTAACACTTAATTTCTAGCAGCCATCACATGGCGGCAAGAGATTCGCGGAGATTCCATCAGGATGTGCAGCCGACAAATCTGCGGCAACTTGTGATGCCTCATGTCAATATGGACCAAACTCCCTGAGGAATGCTTCCAGCACCTTGTTGAATCTATGCCACGAAGAATTGAGGCAGTTCTGAAGGCAAAAGGGGGTCCAACCCGTTACTAGCATGGGGTACCTAATAAAGTGGCCGGTGAGTGTATACACACACACTACCGGTCAAAAGTTTGGGGTCACTTACAGATTTCTATTCCACTCCATTATAGACAGAATACCAGCTGATCTGAGTGGGTGGCTGATCTTTAATGTAATATCTACATTACCCATTATCAGCAACCATTCATCCAATATTCCAAAGGCACATTCTGTTTACTAATCTGATATCATTTTAAAAAACTAACTAGAAAAACGTTGGAGAACGCTTTTGCAATTATGTCAGCACATAATGTAATCTGATTACTGCCCTGGTTAAAAAAACAATGCAACTGACCTCAGCTGGTATTCTGTCTATAATGGAGTGCAATGGAAATTTCTAAGTGACCCCAAACTTTTGACCATTAGTGTATAATATATATATATATATATATAACTTATTTATTTATTTATTTATATTATAATTCCACAAGCCGCAGGTTGGATTCAAACCCGCAGCGCTGCAAAGATCTCAGCTCTTACTCCTAATTTCCACCGGTTGCGGAACGCATGCGGATCCGCTCCGGGACGGCGGGGGAGTCATTAGGTTTCTATGGAAGTCAATGTGTGTATTTCCACGGACTGTGGAACAACTCCGTCCTATCTCCGTTGATTCCCAGCCCTCCAGAGCAGATCCGCACAGCTTCTATTTTTGCCGGAGGCCGGGGAGCTCCGCAGCAATTCAGCACACAGCAGTGCGGGACAGGAAGTCGAGCACAGAAACAAGAGTTGTTTCCTCTCTACTCCTCTGGATGGAAACAAACTGTTGTTGGTTTTGTGGTTCTATTCTACATAAATTTGCGAGATCTCATGGGTCCTTGTGACGTGAGCTGTCAGTCATGGCCGCTGCCGTTCCGCAACTAATCCAAACCTGGTGGTGTTAACGGATGACGGAGCACGGAGCCAACACGCATTGTAGCCGATCCGCAGCCATTCTGCAACCGCTTAAAATTGGGGGTTACTGGGTGAGCTAGAGGCCGCCCCATCCATTCTCCACACTGATTGATTGTTTCTATCCTGGGATCCTCCTGCGTAGTGACTGTGTACATTTAGTGCAGGTTGAATACAGTGTGTGTTTATATACTGAGTGACGCAGATCTGACAGAGAACCTGATCTGTTTCCAATTCCAGACACATCATTATCTGGCTATCATTCCATATTGACTGATGCCTCTCTGTCTGGATGCCGCAGGCCTTCTTTCTCAGAACAGCAGCGGCTCAGTGACAGACTGGCAGGTTATTTTAGAGAATTTTCACAATGAAAAGTGTCTCCTACTGTGACTGCTGGGTCGAGCTGTAAGAACTCAAAATTTTTCTGTACAATTAAATGTCCCAGAAATAATTGATTATCAGTATAATTGTCTCTTTTCAGTCAAATTTAAAAGATATGTATTTATTACTTTTTAAACAAGTTAAAGTTTTGAATGAATTCCAGGGTAATATATCACTTTTATGTGACCCAGATAATGTAATAACACAAATGTACACCCTATAAAGTAAACAATATCTCTTTATTATCATAAACATTTTTTTTAACTCTATCCCCCCATCATTTTTATTGTTATAAAGTTATTATAAAGTAGATCACCAATATAGTATTTAATGGGGCCAAATTCTCTTATTTTAAAATCTCCACAACACTATGAAGTAAGGTCTGGCCACACCACAGATAGATTACAGGACAGGAGAAAAAAAACGGGTTGTTTGCATTTCTTTAAACCAATCCCAATCGTCTTGGGCGGCTCGGGACGCCGCAACGGTGGCTCTGCAAATTGGTCATTTTGGTGGAACATTTGGACCCCACAAAAGAAAACTCTGCATCTGATATTAAATGAAGTTAACTGTTCACACAATACAGTAACGTGAGCTATTTAAATTAGCTGGATACATGGTTACGCATCATTTGCTCTTACCAGTGTATCTCCATGGGTACCTTGTCCACAGCAATCCCACCGATCAGTCCCAAAATGGCCCAGTTAGAGATTAAGTGCTGTAAACATAGTCTTCACAATCATTCCCTGAAAGAACCAAGCAGGCGTGCCTTGTTGCACAATCCAAATTTTCTTTGCAACTTGCGTGTCAGCGTGTAGCTTGCTAGCTTGAAGTTTGTTGTTTCCTGAAGTGAAGGGATTTTGAGAACAGCAACACACAATTACCCTAGAAATAGTATTAGTAGTAAAAGTATTTCCGTTCATCCAGACTAAATGAATGAATTCAATAATAAAATCAGTCTTACTTGATGCTTTATAAACCACTATCAATCATTAACTCATTATTATAATCATTAATAATCATCAATCATTAACTCATTATTATAAACATTAGTTAATACTTTATGGTTCATTTCAATGCTAGGCTGGTTAAATGTATTTTCATTTAATTCAGAGATGTAATATTTCAGAATGTACTGTTCATCATTCAAATTACTCGTTCTCAGAATTGTGTTTTAAGGCAAATCGCTATATAATGTCCTGGACTGGCATCCATTGCCAGTTTTAGTAGTGATAACATCTTCCCAAAACTCAGACCTTACATTATCCTTTAGCCTGAATGATTGGATTGAATGTGCCTATTGACCAGAAGCACAACATGTCCACTTCTAAATGCAACGAAGAGACAGTGGCGATCGATTCGACCCAAACAGATTTGTAAGTGAGCAGAGATACAGAAAGACACATTACATGAAAGTAAATTGTCAAAATGGAGCAGGTTTTTCTCAAGGATCTCTCTTTCTCAGTTTGGCTCCAGTCATTGGCCTGTCTCCCAGATCCTGCCTCACCCCGCTTTATCACACCGACGTCATCACTACAGTGATTCAATTCAGTTTTATTTATAGTGTCATATCATAACAGAAGTTATCTCAGGACACTTTAGAGATAGAGTAGGTCTAAACCACACTCTATGATTTAACATGACCCAAATATTTTTCCCTAAGCACAAGCATTATAGTGCGACAGTAGCGAGGAAAGAAACACTGTGAAAAGGCAGTAACTTTGGAGGTATTGAGTGATGCCCAGTTTTCACCAGACCTAGGGCTTGGCATTTAGGCTGCAGAGCGGATTGTTTTTTTGTTTTATCAATCATCTCAGAGACTCTTTCCCCCTCCCCGGCTCTCAGACTGCTTTCAGAGCTGTTTATTGAACTCGGGGGTGACCTCTAATAAGACTTTAACTCTGGAGGGTCTTCCATATGGCCAGTCTACCAGACAGGCCTGACTCCTGTCCCTGCAGGAACTCTCATGCTGTTAGAGTGCTCACTGATGATGAGGGCTGCATGATATTAGGACAGTATTTGATAGGGAATAACAGTGCTGAATATCACAATAACAATATATATGCGATAAATAAACAGATATTAAATTGCACTCAGCTCTGCCTTTCTGCTGCTTTCAATATTTTGCTAAAATACAATAATTTAAAACAATCTTTTATTGAATAAATTGAACTCTGGATTGAATATAAATGGCACCACTAATAAAAGAATGACAGTTACCTTCTAAAGTGCAGTTTCTACTGATATTTTCATTCAACTAGCACAAAAAATATGTTGCAGCCTTTTGCGATGGTTATTGCGCAAGTTGATATCACTTTAACGATAAAAAAACGATATATTGTGCAGCCCTAGATTGTCCTTGTGTCCTGTGGGTTTTTAAGGAATGATATTAGATCTGGTCTGAGGCCTGGGTTTTTACAACATGGTGTTAGTGTTGCATTAGATATTGTTTCAACATTGGGGGGTCCTAACTACAGTCCCTGACAAAAGTATTGTCGCTTGTGTACAAATTGACCTGAAGTGCCGCTGAAATATATTTCTAATCAAGATTTATTTAAGAAATGGCTCAGTTTAATCCCAACACTTTTGTAATAAGTTTCAGTGCAAAAAGAAACTGTCAAAAAGTATTCAATATCAGCTTGGTAAAGCCATTGAGTCATTTTTTGCAAAGACATAAGTGTTGTCGCCTTGTCATATGAGCTTCACCTGTGACTAATAATGGATCATCAGGTCTCAGGTGTGTAAAAACAACCCCAGTACACTAGACCTTCACATCAACTGCAACAGACATCTGCAAACATGCCTAAGTTTCACCCTGAGACTAAAGTCTTGATTATCAAAAAACAATTTGAAGACACTGGAGATGTTTTTGACAAGCCCAGGTCAGGCAGACCCCTCAAGACAACTGTTCGAGAGGACCGTTTGTTGGCTCAAAATCCAAGGCCAGTCCATTTTCCCTGCAGCAGAGCTCCACCAGACCTGGTCCCCTGAAGTCCCTGTGTCAACCAGAACTGTTTGTTGGATTCTGTCTCGAATGGCCTCCATGGTCGAATCAGTGCCCAGAAGCCAGCACTAAACAAAAGACAATTGAAAAACGTGTGTGCATTTGCCAAGGCCCAAGCCTGCTAAAAGGATGGACGCTGGAGAAGTGGAAGAAAGTGGATTTTTCAGATGAATCTTCTGTTGAATTACATCACGTTGCCGCAAATATTGCAGGAGACCTACTGGAGCCCGCATGGATCCAAGATTCACCCAGAAACAGTGATTTGGTGGCGGAAAAATCATGGTCTGGGGTACATCCAGTATGGGGTGTGCGAGAGATCTGCAGGCTGGAAGGCAACACACATAGTCTCAAATACCAAGACATCTTAGCTACCTCTTATATTCCCACCATAAAAAGCCAAATTCTCCAGCAGGATGGTGCTCCATCGCATACTTCCATCTCCACTTCAAAGTTCCTCAAGGCGAAGATCAGATGCTCCAGGATTGGCCGGCCCAGTCACCGACATGAACGTCATTGAGCATATGTGGGGTAGGATGAAAGAGGAAGCATGGAAGACCAAACCAAAGAATATTGATGAACTCTGGGAGGCATGCAAGACTGCTTTCCTAGCTATTCCTGATGACTTCATCAACATTGTATGAATCCTTGCCAAACCACATGGATGCAGTCCTTCAAGCCATGGAAGTCAACAAGATATTAAATTGAATCCAGCACCACTATTTAATTTGCTGACATATTTTAGTATTTGTATAATTTTGTTCAATTTCTGTATAGGCGACAAAACGTTTGTCTTGCCAAAATTTGACCTTTCTGTCTTGTTTAAATAATAAACTCTTTTTTAGTGAAACTAATTTATTTCAGTGCATTGAACTCATTTGGGAGGGTTTTAGCTTTTATATGAGCTATTTCTTACACCAATTGATTAATTAAAAGTTAGGTTAATAGCAGGTGTTTCTACAAAATAGATAAGCGACAAGACTTTTGTCAGGGACTGTAGGGGTGTGAATTTTCACTGGTCTCACAATTGGATTACTGTTATCCTGTCTAGGATACTAATCGGTTCGATATCCTGATAAACCATGTGTAGCAATATTATTGTATATTACTACACATGGTTCTTATCAATAAATTTAAGCAGTCAGAGCTTCCCTCTTTGTTATATCTGCTCCTAAAACGGAACCTGAAGCAGACAACAGACAAAAGGCAAAAACAAAAAAGCAGCGATCGGAAAATCAACAAGTTAAATCATTAGGCAATAATCGATTATGGTCTGTCACTGCATTGATGCATTATTGTCCCGCTCCGCATCCTGATGCATCAACGCAATGATTAATTTCAACTAAGTTTGGAGCCGCGGAGCTGGAAACATAACGCTAGAGGACAGCAGAAGTCTGTGTCTGATATAACATCATTCAAACTGATTTAAGTGTTTTTGGATACACAGTTTGTTGCTAGTCAGTGACATACAGTATCTGCATGCACAGCGAATAAGGCTGCATTAATCGCAATTTTATCAGAATTGCAATATGGAATAGGATCCAAATCGCAGAGGGGGCGCAGTATTTGTTAAAGGCAAAATATGTGTCAAACCATTCTGAGTGAAGTATTGTGGTGCTGCAAATATCCTACAAACTAAAGAGTTTTTGTTTTGTATGGATCCATTTTGTACTGATCTGCAAAAATCACACATTTTAATTTTTTTTATTTTAATGTTTTGCCAGGAAAATGATAGATATAGCATATTTTTCTCATATCGTGCAGCCCTAACAGCGAACCACCAATCAAAATCCATGTTGATCAATTAATCCAACAACCATAGAATACTAAACTATGAAAATAATTGTTAGCATGATTTAATAAATCATGTTTTAATGTTACATGTAGCACTCAGTGAATCCTTAGGATTGACTGTATCTGTAGATGGCTACCTTAGTGACTACCTTACCTATAGGCCAGTAAGCCTATCATTCAGGTTTTTTCACAAAGGTGCTGATTTTAAGAGACTGTAATTTACTGGGTGAAACAGGCTGATTCAGAGCAGAGAGCTCAAAGAGCAGCCCTGGTGCTTCTATGGCAAGAGGTGTACATCGCATCCAGAGTGCTACTGCATATGGAACGGTGCATTAGCAGCTGGTAATGTTTATATCCGGATCTTTTATCCCCGTTAAAAGCACCCTCTGCCCACCATCACACACTGGCAATTTGGTAAGCGAGTAGTCTCGCATTGCCAGACCTTCCTTCACAGCACTGCTGGAGGAGGGTCTATCCACACAGCATTCTGGGCAAGGAGACAAACGTGCTCTGGTTTATTGGCATTTCTTTAAACCAATCACAATTGTCTTGGGAGATGTTAGGTGCTGAATGCAGCAACAGTGCCTCTGCAAAATAACCCCAAGAAGGAACTTGTTTTAGTGGAACATGTGTACGTTCAAAAGTTGTTTTAGTGGTTGTTTTAAGGTATAGCTCCTGGCCCAATCTTGCCATATATATATGTATTTCTAATCTTAGTTATCTCATATGATTACAGAAACTGTACAGACCCCCCCCTCTTCCCTGCCCCTTTTGTGTCCCTGTCTTGTCTGTTTTTGTTCTGTGTCTTACATGTTCTGTGTGTTGAGGGACTTAACTTTGGATCCACTATGGTTAAGATTTAACGAAGTGAATGCAGTGGCATGTTGCTGTCCCACATCTACTTTCATTTAGAACGCAGCTTTTTGATAATGGGTGATCTTACATTTTCAGTTTGGAACTGTGGTGGTCTGAATGCACCTCACAAGCGAGCCAGCACCCTAGCCTTGCTTTAGAAGAGAAATGTTGACATTGCATTTTTACAGGAGATGCATTTGCTACAGACTGATATTGGCCGCTTAGCCAACAGATGATATCATACAATTGCATCCGCTTCAGCAAGCTCAAATACAAAAGAAAAGGAGTGGCCAATATTGTCAAATGGAATCTTCCACTTAAAGTTTTGTCCACTTGGTCAGACAATATAGGCAGAATTGTGATTTCTACAATAGAGTATAGTCTTAGGAAAATTGCACTTGTGTCAGTTTATGCGCCTAATATTTTTGATGGCAGTCTGCACTCACCAATTAAATGCTGGAGTTTACAGACTGTTCTTTTGTTGTTGGTGTAAACATCAATGCTGTGTGGGACCAGAATATTGATCTGTCAACTGCAAAGGTCACTGGGGTTCAGACTTGCTTTGAAATCATGGGCCATCAGCTTGGGCCTTATAGATGTTTGGCATGCAGTTAATCCCACCTTTAAGGATTATTCCGTTTTCTCATGTAGACATAAATCTTTTTCCGGTATAGATTTTCTTTTTGCATCCCTTCAATTATTTCATTCAATTGATAAATTGGTGTAACTTCCAATGGCATTGTCTAACCATAAAAGGGTCCTTTGCATCACTATCCTAGAACGGTCTACACATGCTGCTAGATGGCGCTTTAATACTTCTTAATGAAAAATGAATTTCCTTAAAACGGCTGTGGATAATGGTAGACGCCTTCCCCACATTGTAAATGCTGCAGAAGAAAGTAAGACGCCAATGTCACTTCTTTCTCTTGACGCAATGAAAGCCTTTCACAGACTTCATTATCTAAAAGAAAGTTTTAATGGAGTTGACATGTTATCTTTTTCCGACTTACAAAAACGCATTCAGTCTGCCACGTTCACCTTATTTTTCTGTTACCTTCAATTAAAATCAGTTCTCTGGGCATACAGTGTCACACACACACACACACACA
>NC_045747.1:27024058-27037708 GCF_008692095.1 Etheostoma spectabile | reverse complement strand
CACACACACACACACACACAGCTCAAGAACCCTGACACAGCACTTGCTTTCTGTTGGATGGTGTTCTTTTTACACTTAGCTATTACTAAAGCCTTGTATCTGTGAGCATCAGCCGTGAAAAGAAGACACAAGAACTTATTGCACTGGGTGGGAAATCCAACACATTTCAAAGAGTGAAAGTCAGACTCAAAGAAACACTTTAAAGTTCAAAAGAGTAGATAAGAATAGAGTGACAGAGGAAGGAATGAGACAGAGAACCTGTAGTAGACAGGTCAGACCCATCTCTCTACAAACGGCTGGTGTTAGTCGGCCCCTGGACACACAGATGTATCACGTATTTAAAGTCAACTGCAACACTCAGATTGTGTTAAAACTGAAAATCTGAACTGAAATCAAAATCCACAGCAACATTTAAAATGAAAGCTGATTCTTAGCCAAGTCCAATTAAGTGTTCACTAACCCCAACCCCCCCCCCCCCCCCCCCCCAACTGTTTTTTATTCCTCCCAAGCTTTCCACTCTCGCAAGCACATTTACAATCATATAGTTATCTTTAAAGGCATTTTTGAAACAATGCATCTTTGGCGTCCAAACAGCAGTTGACAAAAGCAGCTTCTCATTTGTAGCTTGTGAAAGTCCATTTCAGTGACCTGTTGCTGGCAGATTTCATTATTCTGAAGACCTTACACCCCCCCACCCCAATTAACATTATGCTCAACTTAATTATTTCCTGGATTTTGGACTTTTAAAAGTGTAATCAGAATGCATTGATTTGCTAACTTCTATGATAGTTAAAGGAATATTTTTCAGGCTTTATGTGGACCAAACTCTATGTGAGAAGAGTATATGAGGCATGCAATAATACAATCAAAGATATTTTACTTTTTGATGAAATAAAAGCATGTCAATAAACTATACATGTCTGGCCCTTGAGGGGATTCTCATTTTTCAGTGTGGCCCTTAGTGAAATAGAGTTTTACACCCCTGGTTTGGATGGATTGCGTTTGAACACAATCAATTGGTCGAAAGCCCAGCCGCAAAGGTAAATAAACAAGAAAACAAAAATTGAGTTGAAAGTAATGACATCCTGAAATGTGGAACTTTAACGTTAGATGTGAGATGACTGTCTTTAGATGTGAGATAGTGTCAGACGTTAGTCTGTTCAAAGTCTTCAAAGTCAGTAGAAGAGGCAGATAGTTCAGTTGAGAGCTGAAAGTGGCCATAAAGCCAGCTACAGATTCAGGTGACTCTCTGAAGGTTATCCGAAACTGTCATCTTTTTTATATTGTCATTTGATACATTATTATGACATAATTATTGATTATAGCCACACAAAACAAATGAATTCCCCACTCTTGCAAATGTGTTTCCGAACATTGATTGGTTATACAAACCATATTGTGTAGGTTGTGTGATTTGAGACCGTGCAGGTAAAAAAGCACTTGTATTATGTAGTGCAATCAGCCATCATACAAGCTTACCGAATACAATTAATGAGGCTACTAGTCAATTTATTTTGTTGTTGACTCGTCTCTATTTTGCAGAGTTGGAGGCTTTTTTACATGGAGGAGCAAAGACATGGAAGAAATATACACATATAATGAAGTTTAATACAACTGCACACACTACAGCCTGAACCTTAGTGGTGACTGAATTCCTTACTGACATACAGTGTCCTGAGGATAAAATCAGTTATTTTCTAGTCACTCAATACTAGTCTATATCCATGACGTTCCGCTATGGTTTCCTGGTCCTCAGATCTCTGCAGGGTAAATCCAGACAGCTAGCTAGACTATCTGTCCAATCTGAGTTTTCTGTTGCACGACTAAAACAACCTTTAAACGTACACGTTCTACCAAAACAAGTTCCTTCCCGAGGCTATTTTGCGGCACCACTGTGGTTCTGTCCGGCGCTTAGCCCGGCCCAAGACAATTGGGATTGGTTTAAAGAAATACCAATAAACCAGAGCAGCGTTATGGAGTGAGGTCTGGCAATGCAAGACTACTCAATGTATAAGTGACAAATGAAAACAGGATAAAAAAAAAAGATAATTGATTATTGGAGGATCACTGTTGCTAGTTAAGTGAATTGGGTCTTTTTGTTTTCTTATTTGGGAGTAAGCCTCTGTCCGCCATGTCAGTGGATGAGGATTCTGTGCTGTGTTTGTGGGATTCCTGCTGAAGAAAAGAGGCCATGTGTAATTCTGCTGCTATGTTTAGAGCCAGGACAGACAGCTCGGGACAGAGATGGCAAAGAACGACAAGAGCTGGCCTGATGACCGGCTACTAAGCTCCCAGGGTGACTTCCTGATTGGATAGGTGGACTGCTTGCCGGATGACTCATCAGTGGCTCGTTGTTTGCTTTGTTGGCCGGTGATGTGACACGATGGCCTCTTAAATGGTTTCTTAGCTAGTTGACTGTCTCATGAGCTAGCTGATCGGCTAGCTTGCTTGGCTGGCTAGTTGGCTGTTCAGGTGGCTGGTGGTCCGGCCCATGGCAGCCGGAGCCCTCTGTGACACGGCTGGCGAGCAGCCTGACCTGCAGTGTGTCGTGTCATGTTTAGAATGAGGTCAGCGCTGCTCAGCCACTCGAGTCAGCACGAGACTGTGACATAACTGCACTCTGAGAGGATTATCTCTCTCTTGCCCTCTCTCTGTCTCTCTCTCTCTTTCTGTGGTCAGATCTGGGCCAGGTGCCAAATAAGACAAATACTGTCATGGTAAACAGTGTTCAGTATTGCACGTCATTGATAATTCCGTCCAGGGCTGGGTTACAATAATAGATAAAATAATAAAATCCACCTTTGTTTGAGTGATCTGATAACAATTTAATATCTGTCTTTTCACCATGGATTTATAACCCACCACAAACGTTTGGGGTTCAGTCCATCCCGAAATATAACATTTTTGGATCTCAAGAGTCCACACAAACACAACAAGCCTGCATTATTTGGGAAGGCTCCGTCTCAGTTGTGCCTCCCCTCTCCCAAAAAAAACAGTCTGCTTACCTCTAGTCCCAACCTCTGCTTTCATTGTGTTCATGGTTAAATTGAAGACTGCTGTTTATTTCTTCTTGCTGACATCAGAATGAGGTTTGGTATTTTCTATCAAACAAAATATGGTGTTTTTTGAAAACTAAACCTTGTAAACCTATTCTGACATAACGTCTAAATACAGTTACGAACCTGAAAATGAGCAGAATATGATCACTTTAAGACTGGACCAACTTCAGAGATTGGTGTTCCCATCAGTCACTTAGTCACTTTAGGATTTAATAGATTTAGGATAGGATTTAGGTTGAAAAAACACAAAGTTACCCTTTAAGGACAATAAGACGATTTATTTGACAGTTTAATAATGTGTGATCGTTGGATTATTTCAGCATGAATATGTCTCATATATTCTTCTTAAATGCTTCAACAAATATACTTGCTTTTGCAAAAACAGAAGGGGCCATAAAAAAAACACCATTGCAATCATTCAATCAACCAACATGTCTGTGGAAGCAGGTCAACAAACCCAGGCAAGAGCAGCATAGCACACACAGGTTGCCGGAATTAAGCTGAATTAAATGAATATACAACCATAATCCAATTTAAGTAAAATAATAAATACTAAAATTAAAGCATTATGCTTCCCCTAGGATTACAAGCTCTGAATGTTGCAGCTTTTAAGCATTTACGAGCCTAATGTCAGCATGAATGAAGGAATTCAAATATCTTCATTTTCATCTAAGAAAGCACAGTTCTGATAACTGAATTCCAGTGATCTTACAGCAGATATTTACAGTGTTAGTGAGGCTATTCTTGCTTTGCCCAGGCAACCATGGAACCTAAGAGTGTGACTTATTGCGGATCATCATTAACAGAGCGAGAGAACATCAGCAGCAGAGACAGGGAGGGATTGGATTACCTGTTTTCTGTTGCCGCTTGCTAAATAAGACGCGCAAGTATGTGCATTCGTCTCAGCCCTGGGCCTGCACCACCTAACACAGAGAGAGACACAGCCATGTTTTTAGGAATGACACAGTGACCCCTGGCCAAGAAGCACCTGTGTTGTCGCTTAGTAAAGCCTATAATACAGATAGACAGCCTAATCAGTGCGGATGTTCCATGCCCTCCTCAAAGCCAACATGCTTTTTTGCGTTAGCACTATTAACTGAAGTCACACTGACTGCAATCAGTGTATTTTGTTTTGTTTGTATTTTCATATCAATTAGATTTAAAAAAGCTGTTAGGGGAACACATTCTGTTATTAATATGTTAAAATGCACCACTGATCCCGTAGGAACATTTTTTTTCAAGGTCATAAAACACCAGTAAAATTATTGATTTATAGATCCGCGCTTTCACCTGCATGTTAAGTAACCATGCAGGTTGAAGATTCCCCCTGCCTGAATGGCTTGAAATAGTCTCCTAATAGAGCACGCCATTGAAAGTAGACACATTTGTGGCCGGGTTGGTTCAGCGGTAGAGCCGGCGCACATACACCGAGAGAGTTATGCCTGGACTCAGAGTTCCAGGGTTCGAATCCGACCTGTGATGATTTCCTGCATGTCTCCCCCCTCTCTCTCCCCTTTCTCACATAGCTGTCCTGTCAAATAAAAGCGGAAAAGCCCAAAAAATATTTAAAAAAAAGAAAGTAGACACATTTGTTTACAGCTGAAACTAGGTGTTAAAATGACCCAGAATGATCCGTAACAACACACCAGTACCTTCGTTTAACAGGTAAATTAGTCTAATTGGCAGTTTTATACATCCGTGTTTCCCATTTATTTAGAAAAACACCAAATATCCATTCCAGTGTTTCCTCTAGTCACATGCACAAGACAACTTTCTGCTGTGATTTTACATGTCTGTAATAAAAGCAGGACGATAAAATAAAAGTTGCGTACTACCTGTTGAAGTGAAGATCAGGTTGCCGGTAGCCTAGCGGTTACAAACAGGCTCGGTAGTGAACGACACGGTAACGCACTGCAGATCCCTTGTTTTGGCTAAACTAGGCAGAGAATATTCAGTTAGAACACATCGGTAATGCATTTTCCCCTCATTGTTCTCCAGGGTGTTTTATGTGGACTAACTGTGTCACACTTCATTTAAAAAATAGCCTTTTAAATGCTTGTCAGCAGCAGGTCATATGGCCATATGGCTTTTTTTTAAAGAAGGAAACAATGAGAGTAACAGTAAGACATTTTAAAGTGTTACTTTAAGATTGGAATTTGAGCCAAAGATCCAAGGGGGATCTAAGGTTCCCCACCACCTGACTGCAATTTACAATTATTTTCAGAATGGATTAATCTACCCGTCGTTTTCTTGATTAATCATTTGGTTTATAACTAAATTGGAAAACCTAAGAAAATGGACTGTCTAAATGCCATATTAGAATATATTAAATATTAAGCAGCAAATTGTAACATTTGTGAACCAACGAGTAAGACCATTTTTGTCATTTCTGTTTGAGAAATGAAACCTTTTTTTGTTTTAGATCAGCTAATCATTTCAGCTCGACATCTGTCCGTGTTTAAAAAACACTTAGTTATCAGCTGATGTTACTCCATGTGTCCGTGAAGGGATCGAGATTCAGTGGCAGAGTTCTGAAGTCCTCAGCGTCAGTGTGTTATTGTTCATATTAATATTTACAGCGCCTGTCATGGATAATATCCAACCTCGCTCTGTGCTGTTTATAAGCCGTGTCTCCTCTAGGATAGATTTAAAAGCAGAGACACGGCAAGGACATGAATCAGGGGAGGCGAAATCTATTCAGTTTGGTTGAATACGGCTTTCAGCTCATAAATGTCTTTTTTTATTTTTTATTTAATTTAGGTTAAGAGGCAAGTTCTGTCAAATTTGAAATCCGTACCGTATGTGAAGACGGTTTTGTGTCAGCCCCCTCTTTTTTGTCAGCAGGATATCAGAAACAAGATTATGTGAATGTTTTAGTCTTTCGGCGAAGACCAGCTGGTTTCATTTTGGAGTTGGTATGGACCATTACAGTTTATTCTTTTACTCATAACTGTGACAGTAATTGAGATATAAACTTGATTTAAAAAGACATGTGCCAGACATGTCCTCATTCAGATTTCTTTGACATTGTTGTGTAGTTTATCCCTTACCTCATCTTATTTCCAAAGCCAGCAGTAGCTTTCACTGCAGTGTCAGCTGTAGTCTGCAGACGAGTACTTTAAAGAGGAATAAGAGGATTTTTTTATTGACGATGGATCAAGGTTATATCAGACGTTTCTTGTTTCATCATAAACAAAACAGATCTTTCTTTTGAAGAAAAAGGTCTATCTCTGTAGGGATCCTTTCTATAGTGTAACCAAGACACTTAATACCTAATAATCACTTAATAATCTGAGTCTGTCAGTGGCACTTTTAATGGAGGAGATTAAAGGTGCCTATCTGCCCAATAGCCCATTATTGACTACAGCTGTCTTGCTTAAAACAGGACCAATTTCAAAGATTGTTGTTCAATTAGTCACTTACAAAAAAAACATGGGAAATTTACTTAGAAGAGGAATAGGAGCATCTTGTTATTGGTGATGGATCATGTTTATATCAGATTTGCTCTCCTGCTTGCTTGGTGGCTTTCCGTGGTTAGTACTTTAATTTAGTGTGATAGTGGTGGTATGATAGTGGGGGCTTGTATGTCCTGTTTTTAGCCATGCCGGAGGCGTGGTTTTAGGGACGCTATTGCCACCCCTTTGGTCCAAACTGAAATATCTCCACAACTACTTGATAGATCCCCACTGAATGTTGTACAGACATTGGTGGTCCCAAGGATCCCATTCTGCTGACTCTGGTGATGCCCTGACTTTTCATCTAGCGCCACTCTAAGCTGTAGTTTTTGTTTAGAGCTAGTTAGCAAATGTTACCTTAGGGCTGCAGCAAATGATGAATGCATATTTATTTTCTGATTCAAAGGATTACTTGCTTTTTATCTGACCAACACTCCAAAAACCACAAGATATTACTGTTACACATATATGACAAAGAAAAACATCAAATCCTCACATGGGGGAGGCAAAGTAAAATAGCTTCTTTTTTGTTTTCCTTATCAATTGATTGTTCCAGCTCTGCATTACCCGCTTACCATCACCATGTTAGCGCTTAGTTTGAGTCTTGTTTCCATTTAAAAATGTATTTAACTCTTAGTCCTCAGGTTATAGATTTAGTAATATATCAAACTGGCATGAAGCTGGTGGTGGACTATGGAGACCAAATTATCTCAATAATATCAATAACGGGATTTTTCCTTGTCTTTTTAAAGGTTTGCTAAAATAGAGATTAGCGTGTCAGAGCCCATCATTCCATTCAGAGAAACAGTGGTACGTCCCCCAAAAGTGGACATGGTGAACGAAGACCTTGGGAAGCAGCACAAAGTAGCCATCATTCACCAGGTCAGTCCCCTGCACAAATACTAATCTGTAGTCCACATCAATAAATAACCAGTTCATAAAAAGCTTTGCTAACATTTAAGTGATGGTGTGGGCCATCTAACGTGTGCATTATTACTGATGGTGTCAAAATAATATTGAAAAGCAAGAAGGATCAGTGAAAAATATTCCTGGAGCACAACACAGGTAGGGCAGATGGAAAATTCCTTCCAACATGATTGGCCAAAGACGGTACACTAATGGGAAAAATATGTGTAGTTTGTCATGAGGACAGCAACATCAATAGAGACTCGTGGTGGGCGATGTGGGCGCCCCCAGCCTGTAATATGTGTGTGTGTGTGTGAATACGTTGCTAGTTGAAAGAAGAGGCTTCTCATGGTCGTCCGTCTGACACCCTCCATGTGGACCACAGTGGGCTGGTCACCCTCACAACTCCCAACAGACTGGCCACTGTCAGCGTCCGGGCCATCCCCCTGCCACAAGGTAAGACCTGGACACACCAAGCAGGCTGAAGCTCTCAGTACACACTAAAGAAACTTGCTTATATGTTGTGTTAGTGCTGGACAATATATCAATATTATATTAAAGGTGCACTGAGCGATGTCACACGTTTTTTAGGAAAAAAAAGCGCAGCCTCTGTAGACAGCCCAGGCTCCACAAACGGCAACAAAAACAATCTGTGCCAACCTGCACCACCAAACATAACAGTCTTCCAGCATTCCAGCCAGTAACCAACAAGACAGATTTGGGGTTGGGGGGGGGGGGGTTAGTGCACGGAAGCACGGAAGGGATGGAGAAGGGAGGAGATGAGGAGGAGGGAGGGGCGAACTAGCCTCGTTTTGTTTGAAAATACTTTGAACGTCAACATGAAGTGCCGTCACCCAACATCACTTTAATATTGTGAAATGAGACTTTTCAATTAAATTACATTTTATTTATAGTGTCAAATCATAACAGGAGTCATCTCAGGACACTTAAAAGATAGAGTAGGTCTAGACCACACTGTAATTTACCCAACAATTCCCCCCAAGGGATAGCATTTGGCGCGACAGTGGCGAGGAAACACTTCCTTTTAACAGGTAGAGACACAGATATAGAGAAGTATGATCCATAATAATTATAGCAGTTGGTATGATTAAATTAAATTTTATTTATATAGCGCAAAGTTACAACAACAGTTATCTCATTGCGCTTTTCATAAAAGAGCAGGTCTAGACCGTACTCAACAAATTATGATGAATTTGAGAAATGAATTAAGACAATAGAACTATGACCATAAATTGTAGTTGCAGTGCAGGGCGTAGGAGGGCGCCAGGCAGGACCACGGCAGCAACTGCAACCACAATCCAGGTGCCACCCCTATCCAGGAAAATGTCCCCAGAGCTAAGTTAGTAAAAACAATTACTGGGACATGAATGCCCTCAGATGGAAAGAGAGAGGGGCACAATGTGTCGAAGGAAGTCCCCCAGCAGTCTAAAACTACAACAGCATAATAATGAGCTGGTCCAAGGCAAACCTAAGCCGGCTTACAAAGGGTCGGAAGATGAAGGAGTGGGCGCTGTGTCTGTACATAGGCGGTTTTGGAAAGTTCTATATGAAATACATCTTATCAAATTGTTATCAGCACCTCTGTAATGATTTTCAAGTTTTTTTTGTAGCTGCATTTCTTAATAATTAGGTCCCAAAGTCATACCCCTCATGCATACGTAGATATGTAGGAACGTAGGAAAACCAGTAGGCTGTGTCAGGGAAAGCTGGTTAAAGAGCACTGAAATAAAACCGCTCACATACACAAATACTAGATGTGATTTGTAAAAACAAATTTTCTACAATGAATGAAGCTATGAACAAAGTGTCGTAATTTCACCCTTCCATGAAACAATGTCAATAATGTTTGTTGCTTTTCAGAGGTGACCTGTCTGTTGGAGAGCAGCACGGAGCTGATTCGGACTCTGGAGCAGGTGAACATGTCCCTGAGGGAGGGGAAGAGTCTGGACATCAGCCCCAGGACCCTGGAGGCCATCGCTGGATTCAAGGCCCAGCTGGAGAGCCTGCTGCAGGGGAGGAAGTGGAGAAACGCTGTGGAGCATATCTGGGCCTTTGGCCCTCGCAGGTCTGACACAGACATTGTTAAAATGTACACTACCGGTCAAAGGTTTGGGGTCACTTAGAAATTTCCATTGCACTCCATTATAGACGGAATACCAGCTGAGGTCAGTTGCATTGTTTTTTTAACCCGGTCAGCAGTTTTCAAATTACATTATGTGCTTACATAATTGCAAAAGGATTCTCCAGTGTTTTCTCAGTTAGTTTTTTAAAATGATAACAGATTAGTAAACAGAATGTGCCTCTGGAACATTGGATCAATGGTTGCTGATAATGGGCAATGTAGATATTGCATTAAAGATCATCCCCCCCACTCAGATCAGCTGGTATTATGTCTATAATGGAGTGGCATGGAAATTTGTAAGTGACCCCAAACTTTTGACCGGTAGTGTATATCCTTTATACATTTAAAGCAGAGTCACAGGACATGGAGCAAAAGTATTCAGTTTGGGTTCGCACTGAACATATATTCTAATGAGTACCTAAAGAGTGGACCTTATCGTAAAGGAATTCTGGTCTTTATTTTCCTCGACTAAAGAACCAGGAACCAGGCCTGTATTTGCCATTTTTTTGAAGAGTTATTAAGAAAGTGTCAATAAATGCTCAAAGGGCATAATTCCTCCCTTTTCTGGCCAGCTTCTGTTTGTTCCCCAGCTTTTATTTAAAAATTAACCGTAATTGAACAACTTGCTAAAGAAATTAAAATAGTGATTATTTAGTTCTGCTCTTAAATAAATGAATGAGAATTAGCTTAGTACTATTGTAATGGTTCGTATGAAAGGTTTTGCTCAAAATAATGAACGTAAAGAAAATGATGTCCAACTCTTTAGTTCCCCTCAGTTCTACGGAGTTTTATCATGGCCCACAAATTTCCTGTTTTGGTTTAGTTCCACGGCTCTCATCCACTGGTTTCCAGCAGCCGGAAGCTGTTTCAGTAAAAAAAGCTCAGATAAAGCCACAGAACCCTACCTGCCCAGCAGCAAACAGCAGACGGACACAGTTAGAGACTAGCTGGTGAACATAGCGGAGCACTTAGCAGCTAAAGATACTTGGGAGGTGGTGGAGACCCAAACAGAGCTAAAAGAGTGAATATTGAACTTACATTCATCAGGTGTACATAAACATGAATCTGCTGGTTGGTTAAAAAATAAACTGTTTTGCTACAGCAACTTGACATATGTCATTGGTGTGTTTACAGTAGGGTTATTATAGTGAACTAAAAGGAAAATAAGCAGTGAAAAATATTTTAAGTGAATTAAAACTAAATGACTAAAAGCTTAAAACATATCTGGCCCTGACAACACCAAACTAAAAGAAATTATATAAAAACTAAAACTAAACCTTTCTGAACCAAAATTAAAATAAAAACTTGGTTTAAGTAGCCAAAATATCTCAATTATTGCAGCTTTTAAGTAAATGTAGAAGTTTAGTATTTCTACATTGTTGTAAATTAGCACTCGTGTTGGCTTAAATGATTTTTTGTCCTAAGAAAGTCCTCCAGAGTGAAGTTGTACTGACCATGTTGCTGTTTTTTGCAGATATGGTCCCAACATCCTGCTGAACCTTGTGGAGGGCTACCAGCGGCCCTCGCTGTGGCAGTGTCTGGGCAGGGGTGACCAAGCTGGCGAGGCCAGAGCTCAGGCCGCCGGTATGCGAGACTTGGACAACAGCATCGTCAGCGGCTTCCAGCTGGCAACTCTGTCAGGTCCCATGTGTGAGGAGCCCCTGATGGGAGTGTGCTTCTCTGTGGAGAGGTGGGACATCCAGTCTGCATCCCTGCTACAGCCTCAGGACGTCTTGGATGAGCACTCCAAATTCCATGGGCCTATAACAGACAACAGAGTGGAAGGAAGCAGTGAGACATGGACAGCGGGTTCGTGCCAGGCCAGGCGCAGGCTGCAGGCGGCCTCTGCAGACTGCTACGGGCCGGTCTCCGGTCAGCTGATCGCCGCCATGAAGGAGGCCTGCCGCCACGCCTTCCAGGCTCAGCCCCAGAGGCTCATGGCTGCCATGTATACCTGCGAGATAATGGCCACTGCTGAGGTGCTGGGTAAGACTGCACTGTCAACCAGTTTCTGCCACACAGTAATTATAACTACAGATAATTACTGTATTAAATACTAATTATGAATATTGTATCTTCCCTGGTATTTATTCATTAAAATAGTAAGGGTTTTATTTGTCCAGGTTTTGAGATATCTGTCTCTGAATGTATGCTTCCACACCAAAATACTAACCAGACGAAAGCTGTAATTGTAAACTGTTTGGAAAAGGGCAGGCACTTATGTGTACGTGTGTACCACCATGTCCGTCACACACAGTTAAACCACGGCTGTAGCTGCTATTAGCTCCTCGTCGGACACTGACCTCTATTTTCCACCGGGTGCATCTGCGCTGCATTCTGGAGGTGTTTTGACTCAGTGGAAAATCCGGGGGATTAGTATGTTCAGCTGTATTTCAGATGCAAACGCTTTTACCTAAAAGCTAAAAGATTTCGTGATCCAGCTGCTGTGCAAGGGAACCAAAACAATGGAATTGAACTGGATTGTTTGTGGTGACAGACATGACAGACCAGAATGGTCTCCACCCCGGCTCCATATATCCATGGCACATAACACCAAACACTGTATGTCAAGAAGATTTCAAATGTAAAGCTTGCATTTTTTGCCAGTAGGGATTCCTTTTCGGTACCACACTTACTTTCCTTTGCAGAGGAAGAACTCATCTGTAGCTCTTTGACAGGCAGCTTGAATTGAACTGAGGACATATGCAAGTATATGTAATGCATTTTAACCACAAGTAAGGTTGGACATTGTTTTCATTTAAACAATTCTGATTCTTCCTTCCGATTACAGTTCTTATCTATTCTTGAATTCAGATTCTTTGATGGTTGGAAAATGTTATTTTGGTTCAATGGCGATTTACAGTTTTACCATACTTTTTCAACATAAAGTTAAGCCACACTTTAGAGCACCGCTTCCAGTGCTACTTGGCTGCAACATAACAAGCGCCTGGAAGTACGGAGGCTAATACAGAAACCAAGACTGAATATGGAGCGGATGATTGGATTTAAAACTATTTTAATAAAAAAAACAATTCCTTTTGGAATTGTAATTTTTGAACCTGGTCTCAATGCCCAATCTTAACTACTAGGCACCCCAAGAGGCAAAGTTAGGACCTTCCAACATACATAATGAAATTACTGTCATTACGCTTAAAAAAGCACACACATCCTTTCATTTTAAGAACAAGATTTCCTGTAAATGTCAGCATTAGAACAACAGGCGAGTCTGCAGAGCTCATTATTTACTGTCACTCCACAACTCTCCCTAAATTCTTGTCCTCTGAAAGTCAATGAGATGACAATGAGGCTTGAAATGCCGTTTAACGTGTTGGTAAACAATCTCCCCAGGCTTGTTGGTAGCCACAGTAGCTCGTTACACAAATAATTGCTTTGTCAGCCAAATCAGAGCCGGCCGATTAAATGAGGCGTTAACAAACAAAAATATCCTGACTTTAAGCTCCACCTGGCCAATACCTCTGCTGATGCTAATTCTTACCTCTGTCCAATAAGATTAGCTACTTTAATGTGCTCTGTACCACTGGTTTGGGTTTATTGAAAAATCTTAATTTTTAAATGGTCCACTCAATTATGATCCTTTAGATTTAAATCCCTCATGTCAGTAACTGATACGCAACTCATTCTTTCTGATGTGTTACAGGAGTGTTTAATTTGGAAAATCCTCAGATTTGAGTCTTTACTCAGTATTATACCAGGGTCTGGGTGAAATTGGCTGCAGGGTGTCCATTAAAAAGTGATATAAAAAGTAAAATGTCCACTGACTTGAATGGTATTGACATGTTTATGGTCCAAAGTATTCTTGGCTGTGTTGTCAAACCTCTAACGCATGTATGTAATCAATCTCTGAAAACTGGAGTCTTTCCAGATAAAATGAAAATGGCAAAGGTGATACCAATATACAAGGCTGGTGAAAAACATACACTTTCAAACTATAGACCTGTTTCATTGCTCTCCCAATTCTCAAAAATACTAGAAAAAATATTTTCTATAAGGATTGATAGCTTCATTACTAAACATAATATTCTTTGTGATCAGCATTATGGTTTCAGGGCTAATAGGACAACTTCAC
>NC_045747.1:27023918-27024048 GCF_008692095.1 Etheostoma spectabile | reverse complement strand
ACAATTTGTAGAAGAAATAACAACAGCAATAAAGCAAAAAAAATATGCAGTGGGGATATTCTTGGATCTTAAGAAGGCATTTGATATAGTAGACCACAATTTACTGATCACAAAATTACACAAATATGGA
>NC_045747.1:27023814-27023908 GCF_008692095.1 Etheostoma spectabile | reverse complement strand
CTGCACTTTCATGGTTAAATAGCTACTTACAGAACAGAACACAAAATGTTGATTTGCAAAACCATAAATCAAAGGTAAAGAAAATCACCTGTGG
>NC_045747.1:27023611-27023804 GCF_008692095.1 Etheostoma spectabile | reverse complement strand
GGGTCAGTGTTGGGACCATTGTTGTTTAACTTGTATATAAATAATATATGGGAAGTGTCAAAAACACTGTCAACCATTTTATTTGCTGATGATACTGATTTAATCTGTTCTGGGGAAAATTTGGACAACAACTCTTGGATTCAGCAGAAAATGAATTAAAAAAGAGGAAGAGCTGGTTTGATGCTAATAAACT
>NC_045747.1:27023511-27023601 GCF_008692095.1 Etheostoma spectabile | reverse complement strand
TTAAATAAAACTAAATTTATAATTTTTGGTAATCGTGACACAACTTTACACAAAAAACCTATGATAAATGATATTGAAATTGAAAGAGTA
>NC_045747.1:27023372-27023501 GCF_008692095.1 Etheostoma spectabile | reverse complement strand
AATTTCTGGGCGTCATAATCGACGAAAAATTAGGTTGGAAGCCAGATATACGCTATATTAATGGTAAAATATCTAAATCAATTGCTATACTGTATAAAAACAATTATTTATTAAATCAACGCTCATTAT
>NC_045747.1:27022558-27023362 GCF_008692095.1 Etheostoma spectabile | reverse complement strand
TTGTTCCTTCATACTTCCATACATTACTTACTGTTTGGAGGTATGAGGAAACACAAAACCAACACTGAACCTATATTTATTCTTTAAAAGAGAGCCTTAAGAATTGTAAATAAAACCACAACTAATCCACTGTTTATTAAATTAAAAGCACTAAAATTCAGAGATATTGTTGACTTTAAAACTGCACAAATTATGTACAAAATAAATAATCATCAGCTGTCGAACAGTGTCCAAGGGATGTTCCAAATAAGAGAGAGCAAACATAATTTAAGAAGAACATTTGTATATAAAACGAAACCTAAGAACAAATGCTAAATATCACTGCATCACAACTAAAGGAGTTACTTAATGGAACAGCTGCAGTGAAGAGATGAAATCATCTATAACAATAAGAAATTTCAAGAGATTATTTAAAATTAATATATTAAAGGGATACGAAAAGGATTTAAAGTGATAGTATGGTAGAAAGACTGTTGTTTCTTGCATTTATATGCTGTATGTCTATATACTAATATGTTTATATATCGATATGTCTATATTGGTATATCTATATGCTAATATATCTACATACTAACATGTCTATATGCTAGTCTGTATGGATGTTATTTAATCTGCTTAAATAATGGTATAGAAAGTAGAAGAAAGGGAAGAAAAAAAATTGTGGGTATGTATGCCTCTTGTCTATGATGTGTAAATAATAATGCGTAAATAACTGAAGCATACGGTTTACTAAAGGATAAAAGTAGAGAAAGGGGGTCGGACCCAATAAGTTGTTTATCAACTTCTTCCTACTCCTTTTGAACA
>NC_045747.1:27018896-27022548 GCF_008692095.1 Etheostoma spectabile | reverse complement strand
TGTTGTTTTGTTTGAATGACTTTCAATTTTGGAAGACTGCTAAGACCTTATTTATCTGTTATTTTAATTATATATGTGTGCAGGATTGCATGTAAATAAATCTTTTATTTTAATGTTTTTTCTTTTGTTCAAATAAACTATTAAACTACAAAAAAAACTAATATAGGACACCTATTAACGAGTTCTGCTGAAACTGGCAAACTACCGTTCTAAATCAATCCGCTATATAAAAAGAAATCTGTTATTGCCAACACTGAGTGTAGTCCTTCAGTGCCTCGTCCTGAACATCATGACACACAAGCTAAGAGAAGTAAGTTACACTGCCGCTCTGAACTGACTTTGTTTCACAGTGATCATCTCTCATGCCATTCACTTTTCAGGTCGCTGCTTCAGGGTGCGGCCGACAGGACACATGGAGGATCATTGTTTGTGAAAATCTTTTTATTGTTTTGCAGACCATGGGATGGCTGGATAGCTAGCTTCACTGGTTGTTAAACGCAGATTATATTTACTGACTGTCACCCGTACACAATGTTATTGACTTTGAATTTTGCTAACTTTAGCTTTCTGGCTCGTAGCTAGAAAGCTTCTGTCTGAGCAGAGCGGACTAGAAATATCTCCCGTTGCCAAGCTTTGAAAGTCGTTTCTATGGTCCATCCGATTCCCTTGCATTGCCACACTCTACCTCCACAGCACTGCACATGAGGGTCTGGTAGTCCACACAGCATTCCGGGATGGGAAAAAAAAGAGTTCTGGTTTAATGGCTTTTTTTTTTAAACAATCACAATCGTCAAAGCACCGGACGTGGCAAAAAAGCCTCGGTAAACTTGTTTTGGTGGAACATGTGTTCATTCAAAAGTAGTTTTAGTCGTGCAACAGAAAACTCAGATTGGACAGGTAGTCGTAGGAACGTTGTGGAAATAGACTAGTCAAAACCTCAGGTGTTACCAGAGAAACTTATTAAAGTTATTGTTTTAAATTTTAAAAGGCAAAATGCATTAAAATAAAAATTAATGGTCCATTAATTCTTGATGATGTACGTCTTGTTGGGCATAAACCCTTACTTATTGCATCTCTAGTTACATTTCCCAGAGACTACTGGGTGCGTTGATTTTAATATTATTAATTAGACATTTCTCCAACTCAGTCAGTGTCCTGGTTGATAGAATCTACTTCTAACAAGATTAAACTTGTTTCTGAAGTTTTCTGGCTATATTCTAAGCTGCATGTGGGGACCTGTGTGAATGTGTTTTGCTGTGTATATCCGGTGTGTCCTGACCCTGTGTCTCTTCCTATACCAGGCCGAGTATATGGCGTACTGGGGAAGCGAGAGGGTCGTGTCCTCCATGAAGAGATGAAAGAAGGGACGGACATGTTCATTATCAAGGCCGTTCTGCCTGTGGCCGAGAGCTTTGGGTTTGCCGACGAGATCCGCAAGAGGACCAGCGGATTGGCCAGTCCACAGCTGGTCTTCAGCCACTGGGAGGTGAATATTATCTATGGTGACACTTTATTAGAAGGGGACTGCTTAAGACTGACATGACGCTGCCATAACCATGACTTGACGCTGGCATAACAAGCCATAACACTGTCATAATGACATGACGCTGTCATAACAAGACTTAACGCTGTCACAACCAAGACATGACACTGTCAAGATCATCGGGAAGTCTTTGTGAATGTTCCTGACTGTTATCATTAAGTGTCATTCGGTAAATTAGGACACTTTTAGTGGAATGTTGGCAATCTTTGATATGTTTGTGTTATGACTTGTGTTGTAACTTGACATTAACAAAGGCAACATGTAAATAAAACAAGCTCTCTTTTCCAATGATGCCCTGATTGCAGCACAAGTAAAAAGAAATGACAATTTCAAAAATTACTGTACAAATAAATAATATGTCATGGCAGGCCTAATTATCGAACTTTAAGAAACTATTTAGCTTTCTGTGTTACCATTACATTAAACTGGCATTAGGTAGCTGGTCTTTACATTGGCTGGTCATTACATCATGAGACCATTATAGTGTTAACCGTAAACTGTACATAAATACGATTTATACCATGGTCTGGGTGAATACTCGATTCTGATTGGCTGCAGAGTAGGGTTGAGTATCGTTTGGGTTTTTTCCCATACCGGTGCTAAAGCGATACTTTTAAATCGGTGCCTGAACCTTTTTAAGAAAGTAAAAAAAGAAGGGTACTAAACAATAGTCAGCGACATTAAAGAATGGCTTGGTTATTGTTAAGGCCATATGGGGAAAATTAAATCATTTAATAATATAGCAATAACTATGACTTTTAACAATAACATATTTCACTAGTAAATTGCTGTTAAACAACAAAAACAACCACCAGATGGGAAAAGGGTATGTTACAATGTCTTCGAATCCACCACGAGGCTACCAGTTTCAAGTGAACGCACCATCCGTGTTGCTGCACCCTGCTTAACGTCCAGCTGTTGGATCCCCTACAGTGAAACACAGTCACCATTTACACCTGTAGCTGTCAGCATTTTAACCGTGTTTAATCCAGTTGCTAGCTAACGGTAGGTTAACGTTGGCTGCTTTTAGTGTTAGCTAGCGTCACATGCAACAATGCTTATGTTGAGAGATTCTTCTGCTGTTCAGAGCAGCGCAGGCATATCAGTGGCATCGTAACCGGGTCTCGGTACCCACAGATAATAACGTTATCTCACATCCCGTTCACTGCTCAGGTTGCTACTTCAGGCTGCGGCCGACAGTAAAGTTACACATCGCGGATAAAAAAAAATCATAAAAGTCTTTATATTGTTTTGGGGACAATGACATGGCTGATAGCTAGCTTGTCTTGATGTTAAACATACTGTCAAATTTGTACTGATTGCCAACTGTACACAATGTTGTTGACTTTGGATCTTGCTAGCATAGCATTAGCTTTCTGGCTCGTAGCTGAGCTGAAGGGTTCTACGAGCTGAGAGGACTATAAATATCTCCGGTTGCTGAGGGTGGCAAGTTGTATCTAAGGTCCGTTCCATCTCATGGAGCAGTGAACAGCGTTTGCATTGCATAAGAATTTTATAGGATGAGAATGATTGTTCCAGGTATTAGTCAAACCCTCTGGCAAAACCCAGGAAAACAGTTATTGTTTGGAGCAACTTTAAGTTTTGATTGTAAATGTATTCAAGTGTTAATTCATGTTTGAAAAAAAATGTTTGGCAAGTGACCATGTTATAAGCAGGTTAATGCCCTTCAAGGTGTCCATTGCCAGGTATTAATGGATGACAGCAAGGCGTAAACCGTCCAACGCATGTGTGATATGATATATGATATATAATGTTACCCAGTTGGGCTGTTGAGACAGTGGCGCAAAGCTCCTATCTAATCCATTTTCGACACCAGCCATTATGGGGGGCCTGGGGCCCCCCCATCAGCTTGCTGTCTATTTTCTCTATTAGCCATTGTACATACACACACACATGCTCACGCACACTCACTCGTTATATGGGGCTGTAGGTTGCTGAGGCCGTCTGGTTGATGAGATGGTTCCCTCGGGGGAGTTGGGATCAAAGCTGCGACAGACAGCATGAGCGTTAGACTGTTATACCTGCTGCTTGGCTGCTTGAGCCGCAGCACGCTCACACACACACACACACACACACACACACACACAC
>NC_045747.1:27007928-27018886 GCF_008692095.1 Etheostoma spectabile | reverse complement strand
ACACACACACACACACACACACACACACACACACATAGGTCTCAGCGTCCTGCAGGCCATATGGACAGTGTCAGCTGGGGTAATGGGTCATGTTGTCTGTAAAGAGATAGATGAATGTCAGCCACGTGTCCGAATCTCCTCCCTGTAATTTAAATGTGTCACATTTTAAACTCTGCTTGTGCTGTGCTGATGATGGTGGTTGAAGTGTGAAAACTCCCGTGACAGACTGACAGATGACCTGCTTCATTAACATCATAGTCATGTATGGCGTTGGTTACCATAGAAACTGCAAACCAGAGCATTGAACATCTATCAGTGTAAATGACTGCTTTACATACATTACATACACCCTAATGAATAACTTCTATTAGTTACTGTGAGTCCCCACATCACATTTATATCTCATGTGGTACACATTAACTTCACTTTCACAGTAACACAACCAGGGCTTGACATTAACACGTGCCAACACGCCAAATGCGGGTATATTTTGGCAATGGGGGGGTAACACAGTCACTCTCACAAGCCACTTTGGCGGGTGGCATGCCTTTTATATTGTAACACTGGTGGGTAGCCCACGACCAGAGTACGGTGGCCCATACATCAGACAAGCAAGCCGCAGCGATTCCTTCAAATGTCCCGTTTAGCACGTACTTGCGACATGGCAAGCCGATGAAATGAGAGAGAGCCAGCAGCAGGACAGGTCTGGGCCCTCGGCTTCCCGTCACCGAGGGCCCGTGCCGGCTGCTAAGTGACACGCGAGTGCGCTCCAAATCACTTTCAAATACTTTGAACTAATCTTCTACACCCCTTCACCACCTAGCCTATGCAATAAGAAGCTACTCTTTATATGTGTGTCTATTTTGGTTACATGATTTTATACAAAAAGTTATATTTTATGTAGTCTTGATTTCTGCAAACCATAGTTACCTTTATTCAAATTGAGAAAAAAAAGTAATTTTCCACAAATTAGCGTCTAGTGAAAATGAGTGGCTAGTACAGGGTTCATACACATACTAATACATTTCCATAACTTTTCCATAACCTTTCCATGCCTTTGAGGTACATTTTCATGACCAAACTTTTTCTGAAAGGTCTGTGTATACATGAAAAATAAGAATTAAAAAATTCATCCTAAAATTAATGACAAGCTATATGTTTTGAGCCGTCAAACCCTGAGAACGCCATTATCTAGTCCTAGATGACAAATTACTGGGAGGCAATAATATATATTTTTCATATTTTTTTCAGAGATTCTTTTTGGGATTTTCACCCTTTAATTTTTGACAGGAGAGAGGGGGGGGAAGACATGCCGGAAAATAGGTTTCGATTTGAACCCTGGACATATTTGGACATGTACTGTCCATGTGCTCCTGCTCTACCACTGAACCAACCCGGCCACACAGAGGCAATGATATTTGAAATATAAATAAGTAAATAAAGTGTCCAGTAACAGACATTAACTTCAAAGGCAACAGTATCAAAGAGAAACTACAAGATTGTGCAACTAAGCTTTTAAACCAACCGTGCACATGTTTATCTCTGTAGAACCCCGTTATATGTTGACAGGCACTTATAATAACATTATGAATCTGTCAGCAGCAAAAATACTATCCTAGCTTTCTGATTTTTTTTGAAAAGCGCATCAGGACTCTGTTGCCGTGTAGTGTACTTTTTTTCTTAGGGACTGTTTGTTTTTTTATTTAAGGGGCTTTTGGGAACTTTAGTCAAAATAAACTTTGGTAGCCAGCAATACATTTTTCTATCACCCTCCAAAATGATTAGAAATAAAGACATGACCCTCCCCAACAGTTTAGGGATGCCTTCTGTGCTGGTTTACGCGTGGTGAAGATATACAATAGATATACAAATAACCATTACACACACAACTTAACCTCTGCTTTCTCATCTTACACAGCACACTCCACTGCTAATGGGGCCATTTCAGTAGATCTACTCACTAACATTGTTGTGGAAACACAATAAGCATGGAAACTAAATGCACACTTCCTGTATTACTTCAAATACTAAGTTACTCCTCTAGTAAACTAGAATTCACATGAAATAAAACAATAAAACATTGAGACCATTCAACAACGCACACTGGGTAATAACCCATATTGACAGCTGGCCCGCCCAATCCCTCAAACAATAGAGAAGTTTTCCCGCTTCGCCTTCCTCCAGGTTGTCTCATTGGAACCAGCTACAACTGGAAACTCGATTCATTGTTCGTCTGCTACTTCATTACTGAATTCACTTCTGAGACCTTTTAATGCGAGAAATATGATGATGATGATGGCTATTGTAAATTTGTTCAAATATTGTTGAACCAATATAGATAACCACACTCTATTACACAGGAACTTGTGAATAAAATTTCCATGTCTTTCTGTATTTATTCATTTTCCAAAACTTCTCCAGGCCTGGAAATTGCTATTTTCTAATTCTTCATGGCTTTTTTAAGTGTTTCATGATCGTAGGAACCCCTCTAGTAGCTTTCGGATGACCACTAGCCACAGTGGCCGATGAGCAAATAAAATTACTGTCAGTCCCCAACACAACTCAACCCTCAGGGACCATAGAAACAATCCAATGCAATCCAGTGGAACAGCCCTGCAGTAGATCCTATTTATTAGTATTTTTTTATTTATTTTGTTGCATACTTTTAGTGCTCCTTTATGTAAATGTATATTTTATACATTTATGTCTGCACTGCAACACTGGGCCTAATACAGTCGCCGAAAGAGATCCAAAGATCAGTCCAAAGATGTGTTGCTACGTGTTACAATAATGCTATTATCATTTAATAAATGATAAATAATGAAAGGTAAATACAAGGTTGCATTGTCGGCTGATTCCGCTGATGCAAACAGCATCTCCAAATATAATATATAATAACAGTAATCCAGCTCTGTTCCTGGAGTTACACTCACTGCAATAACTTGAGGGTGGCAGTAGCTCAGTCCGTAGGGAGTTGTGTAGGGCTGCAAAATTAATCATGTTTTTATAGAAATCGCAAGATGGGCTTGTGCAATTTCCAAATTGCAGGGATGGGCAATATTTCAATGAAGTATTGCGGTGCTGCCGAGATGTCCGAAAAAAAGAAATCCTATATCACACTATAATCATTTAAATGTTTTTTTTTATTTAAAAGAACAAAATGAAAAAGAGGATAATGATACACTAATGATCATTCCCTTCAATAACGTGAACCAGCCTTAGAGTTGAGTTGTTAATTTTTACAAAAAAAAAAAAAAAATAACAGTTTTTAATGTGAGTAGGGTAACTTGATTTCACATGACAGACAAGCTAAAGAATAATATATAAAGCTTTACATATTTCCTCTGGCCATAATGAGATTAGAAGTGTTCATATACTGAGCGAAGTGGAGTTGCCAGAGAGGCAGGAGTAATCTCTTGGCCCACCATGACCTTCTTGTCATCATTTGAACCCCCGCCATCTCGCAGCACCTAGCATCACACACGCCCCCCCACCCCCCGCCAGCACATTGTTTTGCAGCCATTGTCTTTGCCTCATTAAGAGTTGTCTCTCTGATTTGTTTGCCGATGCGTCCTCACAAAGACTTGCTCCTGAGCTCCCCCCCACTGTCCCTTGACCCACTCAGCTTCAGGACTCGCCTGCTGCTTAGTGCAGATGTCAACAGTCTTCCTGACAGCGATTTGATATGGCCAGGATATTGGATTAACATATGAATGAGCGCAGAGGCAGAGCGAGCAGACCTTGAGCATTGTATTGTTGGGTAACTGGAGGGTTAGTGGCTCCTGTGGGGACGTTTACATTAGATTTCCATCAGAAAGGAGCTTTTGTTCAGCTGCAGACTGGAGAATTGTGTGAATAAGTCTTGTATTGATCAGCCAATGCATCTGTCTGACAGTATAACTACTGTATGTGTCTGCGTGTACAAAGTATTGTTGAACTTTGTAGGCCTGTGAATACACAGAGCCTGAGCCATATACCAGCATGGCTCATATTTTGCCCAGATATTAGCGTATCACAGCTATATCTGAATGTATATTCCATGTGATAGGTAACTGAACTTGTGTTTGTAACAATGTGTAAATGATGTGTTCATGTGAGAAATCTCGAATCGAATCAATCTCAAAAACTCAGTATTGGTCAGGCTCTTCAAATAAGCATTTTAAATGATCATAGTACTGCAGGTTTGTTTTGAAAATCATCTTATTCCTAATGTATAACTACACTAAATTTTGATGTTTGTTAATCAGATCATACTGATTCATTGAAGATACAAGTAGATTTCTTCATTTATTTGTAGATACAACTAGATTTCTTTGCCTGAATTGTAACAAAAAATAAGCCAGTACCCAAATTGAGCAGTGGCCTGAGAATATTATCGCTTGTGTTTTATATACTGTATGTAAGGAATAATGTAGAGCAAGGTGGTTGCTATAGCGAATGCAACCCCGTCAGGGTGATCAGGACCCGGACGTGAAGCGGAGGGGTCTTGAATCAGCCTGAAGGGGTTGTATTCACAGTTGAAATGTTACAGTGTCTGAGAATGCAGTTATGAAACAGAGGATCATTCTCTTCTGCCTTTATGTGGGTGCTGAATGTCTAATTTTACATAGAATTGCTTATTTTTCCCCAATAAATCATGATATATACCTCATTTTAGTATAAATATCAGCCAGCTAATTAATACTATACTGTTAAAAATGTTTAGTAAAGGTACTCTGTACTTGTGTGTACCGGCCCATTGAAGCCTGACAAGAAGCATTTACATGTCATATGTGATCCCACAATTTTCGCGTGATATCATGAGAATCCTGTCATGCAAAGTAAATAAAATACTACACTTAAACCTAAAAATACATTAAAAAAAAATAGGTTTGGATAGGTCAAAATAGCAGAGTGCTTCCATGTCAGGCATGTTGAATTCATATTCATTCATATTGGTAAGACCAATATTGTAACTCACAGTCCACTTATGCCGACCTTACACCGAATTACTTTTCAAGCAGTTCCACCGTCGCAGACTGCTTTCCAATTACGGAATGACGTCCTGAGACACCATAGGCGCTCACGTCGTCTCCATCGTTGGGTGTAAGGTGGTCATGAAGTCAGTTTTTTTCCCACCTGGATGTTACGATAATATCAAACATGTTTGATTGTTTTTTTTATAATAAAATCCTGTTAAATCATGTGAACATTGTCAACCACCAATGGGTTTCCTCCGTCCAGCACCGAACAGGAAGCAAACGCCTAGGGCCGGTGTTGTTTATGGTTGCTATGGTCGCGCTAAGCTAAACGCTAAAGAGGCAAAGTTGCCGATTTTCAACCCTTCTGAAGGCCGTCATCCAACAGGAGTTTTACCGGCGGATAAATGCAGAACTCCGGGTACTGGAGACATTCATCTGCATGTACGACAGAACAGAAATCGTCAGACTTTTCCTTGAAATTACCAGCTAACGCTAGCAGAGCCAGTCAGTTAAGCAGCGCTCCAGGATTCCCCATCCCTCCTCGCCCTTCACTGGTGTGCGTGTGTGTGTTTGTTGTCTACTGTAATCCGCCTGTTGTTGGAGCTCGCACTCTGCCATCTGTCCCAGTGTAACCAGAGCCAGGTGCAGGGCCCTGCTGCCTGTGCTGCTTCAGTAATTGTTCTCTCTCTCTCTCTGTATTTGTGTGTGTGTGTGTGTGTGTGCTTTGCACGTGGTGGGTGTATGTCATGCATCTCTTTACAGCATTGAGAGTGTTTGGACACTACCCATCCACGTTTGTGTGTGTGTGTGTGTGTGTGTGTGTGTGTGTGTGTGTGTGTGTGCATGCGTGCATGTATGCGTAACGTTATGTCTGACATTATGTGTGTTAGCTTAACTTACAGACATATAGACCCTGTTTACACATACATGGGTATTTTGAAAAACAGAGACATTTTCCTTCGTTTACACACAAACGGAGAATTTCCCTCTGAAAACGAGTCTTTGTAAAAACTCTGGCCAGAGTGGAGATTTTGGAAATCCTCGTTTGCACGTTTGCATGTAAACTGAGAGAACCGGAGGTTTAGTCAGCCAAGGAAGTGAGGAAGAGAAGAGAGAGGAAGTGATTTCTTGCGGTTGTTGCTATTTTGGGGATTCTGATTGGCTAACGTGGGCTTGAGCTTCTCGTTGCACTGCCACCTACAGCTTTGGCATGCTCTTGACGGCATATATACGCAGGTACGTCTAACCCAGTGCTTCTCAAATAGTGGGGCGCGCCCCCTTTGGGGGGCGCAGTGCGATACCTGTGGGGGGCGCATGGAACTGGGGACTGGGGAACTGGCTTTTTTTTGGGCCGTACTTGTATAAAGTGTAATTGAGCATCCACTACAGTAGGCGGCAGTGGCGCTGTCATTGTTACTTCTGTCACGTTTGCGACAGAGCAACATTTTACGACTTACAAGACAACAGGTTTGCCTTGGTTAGCAGTGTTGAGTCAACAGAAAGCTCCGACTGCGTTCTGTCTATAGCCTCCGTTATTCACATAACAACCCCCAACATGAAAAAGTTTTTAACAGGGATGAAGAAAAGCGGAGAGAGACAAAGATAATGAGACAAAGAAAGTCACCCGAAAGCTAAGACGAGGAAATACGACAAAGCGTATTTAGCGCGTTGGCTTCACTGTGACTACAGTTGAGAAGAGGAAGAACCGGTGTGTTTGCTGTGTCTAAAAATGCTCGCAGCGGACCATGCAGCCAAATAAATTAGCGCGGCACTTAAACGTTACACCCCATCACGCCGATAAGCCGCTAGAGTTTTTTCAGCGAAAACGTGCTGAATATTGCCAACAGTCATCCCGCATTCCTTAATGTAAATAAGGATAAAATGTTATGCAGAGATGGATAGTCACGGTGGGGAGGGGGGGCGCGAATAGTTTTCTTCTTGCTAGGGGGGGCGTAACAGAAAATAATTGAGAAGCACTGGTCTAACCAAACACTTTTTTGAATGTTATTTTTGAAAACGGAGAGGTTGAAATATCCGTTTATGACAATAGCCGGCCTCGTGTAAATGCAGCCACAGTTAGCCTTAAACTGCCATTTGGATATTTGACTTGGTAACAAAATGCATGCTGCAAAACTGTAGTTCTCCACACGTATGGTTACACTTTTGTCTTTTGGGTCGGCAGCTTATGAAAACATAACTTTATAGGTTCTTTACAGCAGCTTTAGGGCGTTTTTCTGTTGTCTGCTGGCTGACAGAATTGACGAGGAGGAACCCTTCACACAAGATAAGTCATTGAAGAGTGGAGCGTTGTTTATGTCTGATTCAGAGTGTGACCTGATGCGGTCTGTGTCATTATGTGGAATCTTGTCTCTTACTATGACTGACCATCCCATTTCCATGCCTGTGCTCCTCTCTGTGCCCCAGGTGATCAGCAGCGACCCATGCTGGGTTCCCACCACAGAGGAAGAATACCTGCACTTCGGGGAGAAAGCCGACTCTGCAAACCAGGCCCTGAAATACATGAACGCTGTCCGCCGCCGCAAAGGTCTCTACGTGGAGGAGAAGATAGTCGAGCACGCGGAGAAGCAGAGAACACTCAGCAAGAACAAGTAGAGAAGCAAACCTGACAGAAGAAAGCTCCAAGAGGGAGACTGCGGACACTTCCTGTTCACCACAGACACTTCCTGTTCACCACGGACCGGGCTCTTCCATCACATGACAAAGGGACAGTCGGCCAGTCTGAACGTAGAAGTCTCTCATTTCAAAGATACCTCCGTCACAGGCCTGCTGTTCATTCAACAGTCAGGGATGACTTCTTGTGTGAACAGTCTTGATTGATTTGGGTGAATGATAAATATTAAAGAATAAATTTAGTATCCCAAAGTTATCTTTTTTTTA
Organism: Etheostoma spectabile; assembly: GCF_008692095.1. Classification (NCBI taxonomy): domain Eukaryota; kingdom Metazoa; phylum Chordata; class Actinopteri; order Perciformes; family Percidae; genus Etheostoma; species Etheostoma spectabile. The sequence goes on along the minus strand of NC_045747.1, from coordinate 27,011,027 downwards.
GAAATCTGATTGTTTTCCTTAGTTTTTAAGGCTAATATAAGATAGCATGGGCAGTAAATACGGACCAATCAAATGGCATTGTAACAATGCATTATGTAATAATGACTTATTTAATAAAATGTCAAAATGTATTCAAATTTCACTTCATTATGTAATAACACCCGCAATATGTAATAATCTGCCGCTTTTTGTTATAAAAAACCTGAACCCAATATGTAACAAATGTCTCCGCATTTTTGTAATAAAGTCTTAAATAATAATAATATATAAAATAATATATATACATATATATTTGTTATGGCTTTGAAAGGCATATAAAGAAAAACCTCAAAAGTAATAAATATAGCTTATTTCACATCAAATATTTGAATTGCTCGTCTTATGTTTACTTACATGCATTATGTACTATTTATCACAAAATAAGCAGATTATTACATAATGAAGTAAACATGTATTACATTTTGATGTTTCATTTCATAATGTGGTGTTACAGGCTATTTTGGATGGTAAATGATCAAGTTCAATAAACAGTTGTGTTGGAATTGGTTGTGGACATAATTCATCATTGCTTAACAGATTGTACTATTGTACGGCATTTAATCACCGTCATCCAGTTGCATTATATATTCCAATTAGTGCTGTCAGTTAAACGCGTAATTAAAGGCGTTAACGCAAACTCATTTTACGGCGTACATTTTTTTACTGTAAGATTAACATTCTTTTTAGCCTAGCAAACTTTGTAGTTTTTTTCACAGGCTGTTGCAACAACTAGTAAAGTTAGAAAAACTACAACACCACACCGGATCTAGTTAGAGCGGAAACAAATCGGCATGCCGCTCACACTTGTTTGGGCTTGCGAGCCGACCAAAGAGTAGTTACGTTTTGAGTGGACGGCGAGCGCGAGACGCTGAAATGGACGCCGATTAGATTCTGAATGGAAAGTTTACTTTTTAAAAGTTGCCAAATGTTCCATTGACAAGACCAAAGTGATCTGTGTTTTGTCGTCGTGAACTGAGCTATCATCGCAGCACATCCAGTCTGAAACAGCTGATGCCAATTCCCCCCCCCCCCCTCATCAAAGTATATTTTTCACAATTTAATTGATGGACAGTGTTTCATTGTGTGACAGATTATTTGCTCCATGTGAGAATGTTAGTGTGAAATTGAACACAACACTGGGATATATGCCAATGTTGTTTTCAATTAAAAAAACATTTAAACACAACAAGCCGATCCAGTTTTCCACGTTGATAACAGCAATTAAAATGAAGAAAAAATAATGGGACAAAAAGAATCACGGGACATTTAGAATAGATAAAAATGTGTGATTAATTACGAGTTAACTATGACAATAATGCGATTAATACAACGACTTTAAGAACATGTTTAATACTTAAATATTTCATTAACAAAAACATCAAATCAATGCCGTAATTGGGCCAAACAAGAAACCAGCAGCAGTTGCCTGACAGGATCATCACCTTCTTCTTCTTTGTCTTCTTCATCCGCTTATCCGGAAGCTCCACCAGGGGACCCCAAACTTCCCTTTCATGTGCTACATCAACCAGCTCCAACTTGGGGATCCTGAGGCGTTCCTAGGCCAGGTTGGAGATAAAATCCCTCCACCTTGTCCTGGGTCTTCCCCGAGGCCCCCTCCCAGCTGGACATGCCTGGAACACTTTCCTTGGGAGGCCCCAAGGAGGCATCCTCATCAGATGCCCGAACCACGTCAACTGGCTCCTTTTGACGCGAAGCAGTGGCTCTACTCCGAGCTTCTCACCCTATCTCCAAGGGAGACACCAGCCCCCCTCCTGAGGAAACCCATTTTGGCCGCTTGTACCCTGGATCTCGTTCTTTCGGTCATGACACAACGGTGCGATAAATTTAATGTAATACCGCCCCCCCTGCGCCGATCTCCGACCTATGTCTTTTATTAAGAACAGCAACCCATAGGCAGGGTTTTCCCTACCATTGTAAGGCACATTTTTAGGTACTGCACCTATGCCGTTTTGGGCAGCACCTAAGTCAAATGAATGTAAAATCTATGAGTATATTTACATGCACACTAATATTTCACTACTATTCCAAATATGACAATATTCCAAATTTGATACAGGTCACGTTAACAGCATATTCTGGTTGGATATTGGAATTCACTGCACTACTATCAAAGATGTACATACATATTCCACCTTTACAACACACCATAAATCATGGCTGTCTGACAACTCATAACTGCCCATATCTGTCAGATGTGATGTGTGTTTGATGTGCCACTGTCACTGTTGCTGCTGTTCTCTGCTGCCTGCCTCCATATTATGTCTTGGATATACTTTCAATGTGGCCTCTGTGACTATTTTCCTTTCTCTTGTCTCTTTTGCATTGTCTTTACTGTATGGTCTGCTTTAATGCCTCTGCCATCATCTGTGCTTGCTTGTTTGTATTTCTTAAACCTTGTTCCTTAGGCCTGCTGTCATTATAGATTCAATGTAATTCATTTATGTTAAATATTGTATTTTTGGATGCCCATTGTCAGCTGGCCGGAGGCTACAGCTGGAAATTAGCCATAGAGGCTAAAGCTGCTCCTTTTATTGTACAGTGAATTAAGGAGGAGTGTCCATGACATGTTCAACTAATTTACTAAACTAAACTATTTTGAACAAGGCCATGTTTATTTAGGTTTTAGAGGCATTCTTTAGACATGTATATAGTGCATTCATAATATGCGCCTTAATCAGGGTTTTTACCCCACTTTAAGCCCAGTTTACGGCCTCTTGACTGTTTACGTCTAATGGTTAGTTTTGTGCGTTGCTATGGTTACTGAACACGAACCAGCCAGCCAACAGTTTGCAGGGCTGCAGACCGCATTATTATTGAACCCATGCAATGTCAAGGCAAGACCCACCTTACAATAGCATTCACACACTACCATTGGCCAGGCGTCCATTCTTATGCTAGGTAATCCGATTTGTTCAGGTCCTATCCCCTGACCAATCAGCTATCCTAACCTCAACCAATCGGGCTGCTTTGTAGGGCGGGACAATGATGATGCCTGTAAACCCGATAAGAAAGACCAACACAGCTACTTTTAAACATTAT
>NC_045747.1:26986748-27007918 GCF_008692095.1 Etheostoma spectabile | reverse complement strand
GATATCAACAGGTTTTTGGATATGCACAACCATCACAATGAGGACCTTTTCAAAAAACTGGTTAAAGGACCAAAAGAGAGACGCTGTGTTCGCACACTCCAGAAAGTCTGCCACCGCTGGTAAACGTTGGACAAAATGTAAAGAGCTTAGTCGGAAAATTGTCTTTCTCGGAATAAGGGAAAAAACAGGAATATTAGGTGCATGTAAACGTAGTCAGTGTGAGCATCAACACTAACCCAATGACTTTTATCAGAACTAATGGTTGTAGTCGGTCTCTGGTGGACTTATTTAGCAAGTTTTGTATTCAATGTTTTTAATTGTTTTATATATTTATTATCTGCTCTAGCTTTTCCAACATTTCAGACACAGGTATGGTAGTAATAATGGTCAAAAGTAACACAAATTATGTCAAATTGCATTTAAAAAAGAAAATTGAATAAAGTAACATTTTCAACAAGGAAGGACCCCTAAACCTCCGGGCCAAAAAAGTGCACCTAAGTCTTCAGCAAACCGATGGAAAAAACTGCACAGAGGATGTCTTTTTTTTTTTTTTGCCCAAGAATGAACAGTAAAATCCAATGAGGACAATGGAAAATGAAAACTTCATGTGCATATTTAAACCATATCAATACCCAAATAAGTCTATTTTGGGACTGATACTGTTGCAACAGAATACCGCATGCGCTGATCAGCCAGGGGAGGTCAAGGCTTTTCATTGTGTGCCACGGTGTGTGTCTTCGCTGCTTCGTATCTGCACTAATGCAATCAAACACCACATCACAGTCCAATGTGTTCACGTGTCGCGCTCTCAGAAAGCCTGCAAATAGCCTTATCCCACTGTCGGGGCCGTGCTGCCGGGGCTGCCTGCTAACGGCTGGCGAGGTCCTCCTCTGAGACCTTGGCTAACGCCACCAAAAGCACCGCTGACTCACTCACAGCCATGCATAACTTTTTATTCGGAAAATATAAATACAGTGAAAATTGGGAAAATGACAAGTGTTTTAATTATCAGGGATGGGAGACCACAGCGGCGAGCTCTCTGCTACCATCCTGGGGCTGTTTACACATTCCAACAATGAAATAAAGTCAAGCGGACTTATGCATATCGAAATGTTTCAGGTGTTTTTATCCTGACGTGGTTTACAAACGAAAATTATGACTCATGGTTCTCAGAGCTACACTGACCTCAGCAGAGGATCATGTTGTCACATCCTCCTCCAGCTCTCCTCACACTTTCCATGAATCTATTTTTTATTTTTTTATTTCACACTTCACTCTCATCCTCCTACTCACCTCTGCTTTATTTCGCTCTGTCCCTCCCCATGCACATACTTGTTAGTGTGAGACTGAATTATCTTTTTTTGGGAAGCAATCTCATATCCAAAAGTCACTCTTCTAATAGTATTAATATAGTATTAAAGGTAAAAGTACCCAATGCATAAAGATCCTCTCATTTTAGAAAGTGTAAAGGATCCAAACAGTTTTTTTTAACTTCCTTTTTATTTATTTATTACATAAAATGACAAGCATACATACAAACAGCACATACATTAGGAACGCACATTAGGAGATGCTTCAGGTGTACTGTAGTAAGTATAAAGTACAATTATAAAATAAAATTCAGTTGAAAAAAGATAAGTAAGATAAAGAAATAGAGGTGGTGACTAGAATTCTGACATTGTCTGTGTTATTGGTAACCATCTCTGATCAAACCTGTCTGACTTTAGCTGCCACCTCGCTGGGATTTCCTCCGTGATGAATACACTTTTTCAAACGGTTGTGTGTTTAATGGTCTAATCATTTCAGCTGGACTTGTAGGTTGTTATTTGTTGGCTAGTTTCATTGACTAGTAAGTAAAGCTGTCATATTAATACTGAAATTCCTCGAGGCTCTGGCTGAGGAGAGGGAGTTGCAGCCATCTTTAATTCAAGCCTGTTCCTAAACCTAATCCTAAACCTAAAAGGCTTGTTCTTAATATTCTACATCCAACATGGAAAAAATTACAGCCAATTATATTTTTTGTTGTTACCGACCCCCAGGTCCATATTCTGAATTTTTATCAGGTGTAGTCCTTAAATAAGACAATCTACTTATTGTAGGTGATTTTAATATTCATGTGGACATTGACAACGATAGCCTTAGTATTGCTTTCAACTCACTACTAGATTTAAGTAAGACTGTGTGCATAAGACCAATCCCTGTTTTAAACACACCCCCAACCATGTGCTGGCATATGGCATCGGAAGGGAAGAATAGTATTTCCGCAGAATCCTTTACTATCAGACCATTCTCTAATAACTTTTGAATCCTTACTACCCGACTATACTAAAGTAAATAAAAACTTCTACACTAGATGCCTATCTGACAGTGCTATAGCTAAATTTAAGGAAGATATTCCATCAGCATTTCATTCAATGCCGTGCCTTAATATAACTGAGGACTCCCATGTTAACTTTAATCCTTCCCAAATTGATCATTTTGTAGACGGTGCTAAGGCCTCGCTAAGACGATGATGAAACAAAGGAAACTAGCACCTTGGTATAACTCCCAAACTTACAAATTAAAACAAACCTCGCAAAAACTTGAAAGTAAATGGCCTTCCACCAAACAAGAATCTCGTTTAGATTGGCAAGACAGTCTGAAAATGTATAGGAAGGCCCTCAGAAAGGCCAGATCAGATGACTCACCACTAATAGAATACAATACTAATAGAAAACACTAATAGAAAACAGTTAAAGATTAAATTCATCACCTCTTGCCCTGAACTTCTAACGGTTCACCTTTACACGTAGCACCGCTAGAAAGAACGACAAGACCTGACATATACAGTACGTAGACTGCTTTTGACCTATAGACCTTCAACAATTCATGTTAAAGCATAACTCTCGCCAAAATGCCCCTTTTTGTTAATGCACCTGAGTCGTTTTTTTGTTTAAAAGCATAATTAGGACATTAGCGCCACTTTTAAGATTTACGGTATTTTCAGTCAAATGGCCTTTTGAATGGGAGTGCTAGGGGCGCAACTATGATCGCATCAAAATCACTATTTTTACACATGAACTCGAGCATTGAGAGCATTGTTTGTGTACACAGAGTTTACCAAAAAAGAAAGGTTTTGAACTCACTTTAGCAGTTGGTTTTTCCGGTCGTCGCCATCTTGCCAGTCAAAAACAGTCGATCTCCGAATGCAATATAACATGGAGGAGAGTAAAGATGGAAAGCTCCTAAAGCTTAGTTCCATATAAATGCCTGGATAATTTGTTGTTTTGTCATTGTTGAATAACAATATTGACCGTGTAGTTGAAAAAGGAGCTTCATATAGGAATGACATTTCCTCCCATGGAGTCCATTCGGAGATTGATTCTTTTTGCCTTGCAAGATTGCAGCAACCGGAAGAAACAATTGCTAAAGTGAGTTGATCAAAACCTTTGTTTTTAGTAAACTCTGTGTACACAAACAATGTTCTCAATGCTGAGTTAATGTGCAGAGTCTGGGCATACTTAAAGCAAAAGTTTCATGTTGTGTCGAGCCTTCTTAGTGTTTTAAAAATAATGATTGTGTTGCGTTCATAGTGGTGCCCCTAGCACTCCCATTCAAAAGGCCATTTGACAGAAAACGAAAATACGGTAAATCTTAAAAGTGGCGCTTCCGTCCTAATTATGCTTTTAAACAAAAGTTTGACTGGGGTAAATTAACAAAAAGACCCTAGGTTTCATTTTGGTGAGAGTTACGCTTTAAAGGTCTCTTCAGCTAAGCCATTTACCTGTCTCTTAGACCCCATCCCAACTAGGCCACTTAAAGAAGCGACACTTCATTACTAGATATGGTCAATGTGTCTTGATTTTCTACATAGCAATAGTTTACTGGAGGACTTTCAGTCAGGATTTAGAAAGCATCAGAGCACAGAGACGTCACTGGTGAAAATGACTATTGACCTTCTAACTGCTTCAGACCAAGGTCTTGTCTCTGTACTTGTTTTACCAGATCTTAGCGCTGCATTCGACACCGTTGACCATACCGTCCTGTTCCAGAGACTGGAACATTTAGTTGGCATTAAAGGAATCACACTAAGCTGGTTTAAGTCTGATTTCTCAATTTGTTAATGTTAACGATGAATCCTCCAGGCATGCCAAAATTCCAAAAGGCTCAGTGCTTGGACCAGTTCTGTTCTCCTAATATATGCTTCCTCTAGGCAATATTATTAGGAAACACTCAATTAACTTTCATTGTTATGCAAATTACACCCAATTATATCTATCAATCAAGCCAGACGAAACCAGTCAGTTAGCTAAAACTTCAAGCTTGTATAAATGATATAAAATCATGGATGGCCCACAATTTTCTGATGTCAAACTCCGAGGTTATTGTGCTTGGCCCTAAACACCTCCGAACCTCATTAACAAAAGATATAACTCTGGATGACATTGCGCCGGCCTCCAGCACTACTTTCAGAAATCTAGGAGATATTTTTGATCAGGTTATGTCCTTCTACCTACCTGTCCTCCTACATTCTGTCTCATAACGATGCTGAAAAACTAGTCCATGCATTAGTTACTTCGAGACGGGACTTTTGTAATTCTTTACTACGAGGTTGCTCAAATAAGTCCCTTAAAGGCTCTGACACACAAACCCGATTATTGGACAGTCTGGATAGGTCAGTGTCTGTTCGGCGTGTTCCGTGCTGTTGTCAGTCAAACCAGTCGTTGACATGTTGAATCGGAAGGCGGGCAGTCGGATTAAATGGCCAATCTGATTGGTTGAGTGCTTAAACTGACCTTTGTCGATCTGAAATGAAGACAGATTCAGCAACTGCATGGCCTATTTTTCGGTGTCGCTTCGGTGTGTTCCGAGGCAATTTTTTGACTCGGGGAGGTTTTCTGCCGAAGATTGGCCGTCGGGTTTGTGTGTCATAGTCATGTCTCTAGCTGATCCAGAATGCTGCAGCACTTGTTCTGACAAGAACTAAGAAAAGAGATCATATTTCTCCTGTATTGTCTACATTGGCTTTCTGTAAAATCCAGGATTGAATATAAAATCCTTCTCCTGACCTACAAAGCTCTAAATGGTCGAGCACCATTATATATTGAAGAGCTCCTAGTACCTTATTGTCCCACTAGAGCACTGCGCTCCCAGAATTCAGAATTACTTGTGGTCCCTAGAGTCTTTAAAAGTAGAATGGGAACCAGAGCCTTCAGCTATCAGGCTCCTGTACTGTGGAACCCGCTCCCAGTCTGGGTCCAGGAGGCCGACACTGTCACCACATTTAAGAGTAATCTTATAACTCTCCTCTTTGATAAAGCTCATAGTAAGGGAGTGATCAGTTGTAGTGTTCGTCAAGACCGGCGGGGGAGGGTGGGTAGCCACAGTCATGGCGCGCCCCTTCCCTGTCTCTGCTTCTCTTCAGCTGTTAGGTATGCTGTTATGGTTTTAGTTTACTAACCTAGCTCTGGGGAGCTTGTTCCCCGGAGCCCTTATGTTTTCCCTGAATTAGGGTGGAACCTAAATCATGGTTGCAGCTGTCACCGTGGTCCTGCTAGGTGCCCTGCCATGCACTGCAGTGCCCTGCTACGCCACACAGTGCCCTGCTACACCGTGCTACGTCATGCTATGTCCTCCTATGTCCTGCTACACCCTGTAATGCCCTGCTATGCCATGAACTACACAGTAACTACTATTTATAGTCATAGTTACATTCTCTGTATTGTGACTATAATTACCACTTTTCATCATACCCCCAACCTCTGTCCGAGGTTGGGGGTATGATGAAAAGAGAAATTTTTCTCACCACTGTCACACCAAATGCTTACTCTTATGGGAATTAATGGAATTGTTGGGTCTTTGTAGTGTGGTCTAGACCTACTCTATCTGTAAAGTATCTCGAGATAACTCTTGTTATGATTTGATACTATAAATACATTTTAATTTAATTGAATAGATGAATGTAGATGGAGTAAAACATACAATATTTCTCTCTGAAAAGTAGCTCAGTAGAAGTAGAAAGTGGCATGAAAAGAAAAGACTCAAGTAAGGTGAAAGTACCTCCATATTTGGACTTAAGTACAGTACTTGAGTAAATGTACGTAGTTACATTCCACCACTGTGTGTCACCCATCGGTTTGTGGACTGCTGCTTTGAAGCCTCGAGTTTGGTGATATGGAAATCCCCATCATGATTTTGACGAGGGGTAAAGCTCGGGAGAATGATGTAACCAGGCCAGTGTTGTTTATGGTTGCAATGGCTCTGTGCTAAGCTAACCGCTAAAGTGGGAAAGTTGCTAATTTTTCAATCCATCTGGAGATCCACATAGCGAGGTGGGGGGGGGGACTGCTGGGTCCTAAAACGTAGGCCTTTCATGCTGGGGAGCTGAGTTTTTCTCCTGGGAGAAGTTAAGAGGAAACTACAACACACACACACACACACAATACAGAAGACATAACACAACGGCTTCAGCAGGCTGTGCGGTACTCCTCATGACTAGTGAATTCCAATAATTTTCTACTTGTTCCCTTCTTTCTTCTCAGTCAAATAGGTCCAGAGGGCACCACATGGCTAATGATCAGTATAAACACACTCTTCCTTCTTTCCTTCCTCTAATCCCTCTGTCGTCTCCTCTCCTTTCCTTGTCATCACACACTCCAACCCCCAATTTCAGTCTGAGTAAAGAAAGCAAATATCAAGATCAATATCAGTGTGGGGATGAATGTGTGCAGAGAGGTAATATAAGAGGATAAAAGACAAACACACACACACACACGGAATGTGTGGCTGATTGGGGAAGGCATTTTGCATCACAGTTCAGTCCAAGTGTCTTGGATGGATGAACTAAGGGACCAGTGGGGGTCACACAGAGTAAGATTCCTGTCAGTTTGTGTGTATGTGTGTGTGTATGTGTGTATGTGTGTGTGTGTGTGTGTGTGTGTGTTTGAAAAAGGCAACAACAGGAAGGGATATAGCCTGAGCTGTGATCTCTCTGAGTGGTTCCTAATGTTTCTCCCTATCATACACACACACACACACACACACACACACACACACACACACACACTGTAGTCAAGTCTGCTGAGGTGTGCGTATGATAAAGACTACTTAAGTTGTGTATATTATTCACAGTGGCGGACTGACTTCTGACTTCTCCCACTTTTTCAATGCTGTACAGCAGTGTTCAGCGGTGCTCAGAGAGGAAAATGTCAAACACACACACACGCACACACACACACACACATGCACACACACATGCACACACACACACACACATTCCTTAAACAGTATTTTAAGCACTTTTAATTTTTGGGTTTGTTAATATTCTACAAAGTGACTGCATGATACTTTGAATTTTGGAATTAGTACTTTTACTAAAGTAAGGGACCTGAATACTTCTTCCACCACCAATGTTTTTTTAGTAAGCTATTTTACAGTTCATGTTAAAATATTGGTCTGTTTCTGGATTGGACTGTTTGGGACTGTGGTGTGTGTGTCTCTGCACTTTGCGTGATGGAAGTTTGTATTGTAAAAAGGCAGATTTTAAAAGTGATAAGGGAGATTGCAGGTCTGGTGCTCCGGGACACTGTTCCACATCTGACTGTGCCCTGAAAGGAAACACAGCTTTTGCACAGAGAGCAAATCATGTTCTCATTCCCCTGTAGGAGACAGACGGTTCTTGGGAGTTCTTTGTTTTTTGCAGCATCAGCATGGACAGTAAAAAAATAAAAAACTCTTCCTGTCTTTACCCCGGCAGGTTGTAAAGAGAACACAGCGGAGCAGGCATTGTGTTGAGTTTGCAGTAGCAGGCTGCTGTCTGTCTCTCACGTCTTCACAGAGGTGAGGTAAGGGGAGGCCCGGCTGGAGGCTGCCTCTCACAGATTAATTGCCTTTGTTTCCTGTGAGCCGAGCTGGGCTACCTCTGCCATTACCTCATCCATCTCGCTTCCTTCTGCACAAACCACACCGGCTGTTATTGAGCTAAGGAGGCCAGGCACTGTGTTTGCATTTGTGAATATTTGAGGCTTAAAAGACATTTTAGGGGTCAGTTAAATTACACAGTTAGTTGGTTATTACAAGAAAACATATTTGCTCATTGACCTCTAGGTGTATAGAAACTGGGATTTCAAGTTCTGCTCAGTTAGATATCAAAAGACTGTCCTGATGTGAAAAACACCCATTTAATACCTACCAGACACTAGAAGACAAAAGTCTGGGGAATCACGTGATCGGCTTGACAGAAATGGTGGCTTAAGGAATAGCACCTGGCCCAACCTTGCCAAATAGTTGTGTTATATGGTTCCAATTCTGGATGCCATTGCAGAGGCCTTATTGGAGAAACAGAAAACCTACCTCCAACCATGTTTTTCTCAGATTCAGTCTCAGATTCAATAGGTGGGGATCGTCAACAATGAGAAGCTAACCGCTATTCATGCCCAGCAAGCATTTCTGACTGCAAGCCTTGGCTCTTTCAGAGCTGATGTGGACAATCTAAAAACTACAGAATACACAAGTATTCTCGATAGCCATCTTCACGCTTTTAAAGAGATGGAGGTGAAGCTAGCACACATGGAGGATGAAGATGCAACAGCCGCATCGTCGGGCCGAAAGAAGGGTTAGAAGTCTTTAATGCTATTCAATATCTCTCGCCATCTCTGCAGAGAGAGAACGTGGAGAAAACAGTGGAAGATCAGGGTTAAAACTGCCTGTGTCCTAGTTTTATTGCATTGTTATCTGATTTGATTACAGAAACTGTTTTTGAATGACATCTGTCCTGTTTAATATAACCTACTCTCCATGGGTTAATTAGGCCACTACTTGGTTAGAGTCTTCTTTCCAATGTGCTTGCTATTTTGTGCTTTTTGTTGATGAGAAATGCGTTTATTTTAAAGTCAATTTAGCGCGGAACCAGTTGCTGTTGCAAATCAGGGAACTATGGGTTGCTGTTCCTTTTCGTTGCCCCATGTCAAATCTTGATCACAGACCTATTTTGATCACTGTCTCATCTGTTTTTGTTTTGTGTCTTACATGTTTTTTTGCTGTTGTTTTTTTATGTTATTTTGCTTTTCCACATCTACAGTCATTTAGAACGCAGCTTTTTTGATAATGGGTGATCTTACATTTTTAGTGTGGAACTGTGGTGGTCTGAACGTACCTCACAAACAAGCCAGCACCCTAACCTCACTTAAAAATGTTGACAGGGAGGCTTCCGGCTGGAACACCGTCAAGATGGCTGCTCGGTAGAGAGTCTCCCCAGACAAACGGAGAAATTATGATTTACTCCATTCGGTGAGTAATATTGCCTTGCGAAAGCCGGTTAGAGGGGTAAGCGACAACAAAGCCCCAACGACAATATATTGAAGAGGGAGAGAACGAAAATCTTCACAAACGGTCCAGCTAACGAATCGTAGCCTTAAGCTAATAGGACGGAATGGCTAGCCTGGAAATTTTATTAGAAGAACTGAGAGGGTTTCGCCAGGAAACCAAGGAACAACTCTCGACTATTAAAGAGGAAATACGAAAAGCGAACGCAAGGATAAGTGAAGTAGAGGAGCGGTTGGAGAAGACGGAGGAGCGAACCCAGAATACGGAGGAAGTGTTAGCAGAGCTGCTAAAGCTACACGTGAGTCTGGAAGAGAAGCTGGTTGACCTAGAGAGCCGATCCAGGAGGGAGAATGTCAGGATCTATGGTGTTCCAGAGGGGGCTGAAAAGGACTGTGAATCCATGGTTGCATTTGTGGAAACTTTACTTAAAGAGGGTCTCGGTCTGGAGGACAGCGGGCCAGACATGCAGATTGAGCGGGCACACCGGGCGCAGGGGTTGCCGCCACCGGAGGGAGCGCCGCCACGGTCTATTGTCGTAAAGTTTCTGAGTTTCAAATATAAGGAATTGTTGCTTCAGAAGGCTTGGCAGCGAAAGGGATTTGTTTGGCGTGAAAAACAAATAAATCTGGATCATGATTATCCACCAGCCATCCTCAGAAAGCGCAGAGAGTACACGGAGGTTCGGAGGGTCCTGAAAGAGAACGGGGTTCAGTTCCAGACTCTCTTCCCAGCGAGGCTGCGAGTAAGACATAAAGAAGGATCCAGAACCTACGACACCATAGAGGAAACCACCGAGGACCTGGCAAAGAAGGGCTACAAAGTTAAAGTCATCAGATCTCCGGCTTCCCTGAAGGAGCAGATTGAGCGGCTGTCCTGGAGCAGAAAGGAGGGAAGGAAACAGAAAGGCTCCTCCGATTCTACAAGAGGAGAAAACTACAAAGAGAGGCTCCGGGCTTTCAGAAGAACATCTCCACCTGCGACCTGAGAATTGAAGGATTCATCATTTTCCCTCCTTAGTCTTTCCTCTTAGTGATAAGTACACAGAGGGCTAATTTAGAGATGATGGGATTTTAAAAAGGTTTGTTTGGGATTCTCTCTTATTTGGGCTGCTGCCACCTGTAAGGGCCCTCCCTAACAATATGGGAGGTTTTTCCCTTCTGAGCCGCTTCCAAGAGGCTCAACAGGGTCGCGTCAACAGACCCCTGCTTTGGATGCTGAACATGTTCTGTTCTTTCAAGGTTCTTTGAGTGGTGGGGGAGCTTCAGGGACATCAGTGACATGGGGTAGAAACTTACACAAATGGGGAGGACGCAGTTAAAGGTAGCTTCTTTCAATATTAATGGCATAAATAATCCAATTAAGAGATGGAGAGTTTTATCTAAACTCAAAAAGGATAAAGTTCAGATAGCGATGCTGCAGGAAACCCACCTAGATGATTCTGAACATGCCAAATTGAACAAGGGGTTTAAATTGTCTACTTTTTTCCCACGTCTCCGGGAAACGAAGAGGGGTTGCGATTTTAATATCGAGCTCCTTGTGCTAACATGTTGCAGAACATAAAGACAGGGAGGGTCGGTATATTTTAATACAGGAAAATAGATGGATCTTGATAAGTCTTGTTAGTGTCTATGCCCACCAGGTAGCGACTGGCATTTACAAGAAATACTTGAATTAACAGCAACAAAAAATCAGGGTGTAATGATCTGGCTGGGGACTTTAATATTAAAAAACCCAAATCTGGACTCATCAAATGGGAAAAAAAACTCAAAACATATCAGTAAAAGAATGAAAAATATGATGGACGAACTGGGTTTAGTGGATGTCTGGAGGGACAAGAACCCAACCAGTCGTGATTATACACATTACTCCTCTTCTCACAATGTGTACTCCAGAATAGATTATTTCTTCATATTTAAAAAAGATGTGCATAGATTAAAAAGTTGGGAGATCGAATCTAGTCCACTTTCAGACCACAGCCCAATCTATATCTCCCTTCAACTGGCTGAAAAAAGCAGATCCATGCTCTGGAGGCTGAATACAAACTTATTAAATAGTAAAATTTTTAAGGAGAATATGAAAACTGAAATCAAACAAAATTTGGAGGATAATGATAATAAAGAGGTGGGTCCGGCGATACTTTGGGATGCTTTAAAGGCGGTAGTCAGGGGGAGAATAATAGCCTTTTCCTCCTACGAAAAGAAAATTAGACAACAAAAACAAACTCAATTGGAAGTTGAGCTGAAAAAACTGCAGGAAGAGCACTCCAAAACGTTCAGGAGGGCAACAAGAGCTAAAATTGAGATAGTGAAAAAAGAACTGAATGATTTAAACATACAAGAAATACAAAAGAAACTTCTTTTTACTAAACAGAAATATTATGAAGCAGGGGGAAAATCTCTGAAGCTCCTAGCATTTAAATTACGAAAACAACAAGCTGATAGAACTATTCACAAAATAAAGAATATATATACAAATAGGGTTGAAACAAACCTAGAAAAGATTCAGAAATGCTTTGGATTTTTTTTCCAAACTCTATACTCCCAGCCCAAATTGAATAATGAACAGCAAATAGACACTTTCCTTTCCCAACTCTATCTGCCCAACATTACAGGTGAGCAAAATGAACAACTAATATCGGAGATAACTGAAGCAGAATTAAGATCGGTGATTAGAAAGTTGAAAGGAGGGAAATCTCCAGGAATGGATGGGTTTGCTGCCGAGTGGTACAGAGATATGCAAGATCAGTTAGTCCCTGTTTTAGTAAGAGTTTTCAACAATGTACTGGAAAAGAAAATAATCCCTCCCTCATGGAGAGACGCAACTATTTTGCTAATCCCTAAGGACGGAAAGGATAAGTTGGAATGCGGAAACTACCGCCCGATAAGTGTGCTAAATATTGATTATAAATAATTTACTGCCATAATCGCGCAGAGATTGGAAAACATCATGCCAGTGATAATCCATAAGGACCAAACAGGCTTCATCAGACAGAGACAGACGCAGGATAACATCAGAAAACTTTGCATATTTTAAATCATGTAGCTCAACAAAAAATAGAGACTTTGTACTGAGTCTGGATGGGGAGAAGGCTTTGACTCGGTCAGATGGTCCTTTCTCTACAAAGTTATGTCCAGGTTTGGGTTCCACCAGACCACAAATAGATGTAATTGCTGCTTTATACATAAACCATCTGCTAGGATAAAAATTAACGGAGACCTATCTGACCTTTTACTTTAGAAAGGGGTACGAGGCAGGGCTGCTGTGTTTCACCGCTCCTCTTCGCCCTTTTCATAGAGCCGCTGAGTCAGTGGACAAGACAGAGGTCGGACATAGCTGGAGTTCACATGGCATCCGGGGAACAAAAGTTGTCATTGTTTGCAGACAATTTATTGTTAACCATAAAAAACCCAGCTCAATCTCTACCTGTACTTATGGGGGCGATCGAGGAATATGGTTCACTCTCGGGTTACAAAATAAACGTTACCAAGACTCAGGTTTTAACAATAAATTATAATCCACAGAACAATGTTAGGAGCCTGTACAATTGGAACTGGGAAGCAGAATCCATAAAATATTTAGGGGTCACATTGCCCAAAGATTTCACTAAGACTTTTGAAGTCAACTATGGGTCCCTAACCTCAAATCTGAAACCAGACATACAGAGATGGAATCTGATCCCTTTCTCAAATTTATACCAGAGTGGAGACGGTCAGAATGAACATTCTCCCGCGCTTCCTATATCTATTTCAATGTCTACCTATCTGTATCAGAAAGACATTTCATAGAGTGGGAAAGATTAATATTCAGTATATTGGCAGGGAAAAAAGGCAAGGGTGGGTATAGTACACTGCAGTTAAAGAAAGAAAAAGGTGGTTTGGGTCTTCTAATCTACAGGTTTATTGCCTTGCAGCTCAATTAAGACCTGTGCTCTGTTTATGCTCTCCATCTACGACGCAAGGTGGAAAGATTTGGAAGGAACAACAGTGGAAGGAAATCCTTTATATCAGTTATGGACAAAAATTTACAAGAAGGGCTGAATATACCACATGGGTCAATATTACACACTATGCTGGATTCTTGGAGTAAGGTCATTAAAATTTGTAAATTGGGTAACCAGATAAAAATACTCAGATGGTGTGCATTTGATTCAGCGTTTAAACCAAACAAGATTGATGGGAGATTTAGAGGTTGGATCCAAAAAGGATTAACCACCTACTATAGCTTCACCCAGAAGGGCGTGTTTCTGAGTTTTGAGGAACTTCAGAGATCTAAAAGGTTGGAGAAGGACGACTTCTTTAGATATCTACAGGTTAGGACCTATTTCAATCAAAATATAGGTGACAATTGGGAAACAGCCAAACCAGGACTTTTTAATGTGCTTCTATCCTTGTTGAAGTCAGGTTCATGCATGAAACTTGTTTCCATACTGTACAATGGTATCCTATCGTCTAAACAAGGTGACACAAAATACATAAGACAATACAAATGGGAAAAAGAAGGAAATTTATCAATCTCAACTGAAGTCTGGGAACAGATTAACAAATTACACTGGATGACCTCGAGCTCCAACACATGGAGGCTGTTCTGTTGGAAAAACACTGTTCGTTTTTTTGTAACTCCAGTTCAGAAAAAACATCAGGGCAGCGGAGACACATGTTGGAGACTCTGTGGAAACAACGGGGCAAATCATCATACATCTTCTGGGATTGTCCGGTTATTAAAGGTTTTTGGGAACAAATGTGTTCCCACCTGAATAACATCTTACTGAAAGGATCCCATGTAAATGTGAATCCCTACTTAGGAAACATTTCACTTGATAACTGGACTCTGGAAGATAAAAAACTGCGTGGGTGCTCGGCAGCAAGCAAAAAGGCAATCCATAGAAAGGTTGAAGCCTGAAGCTCCTACTGTTGAGGATTGGTTCAAGATTGTACAGGGCATTTACATTCTGGAGAAGATATCTTTTCTGTCCGAGACCGAAGGGAATTATTCTTCAGGATCTGGTCTAAATGGACAAACTATATAATCAGTAATTCCTGTGGACAATATGTCTACTACTTGCAAGTACTGTTTCTCTGTGTATTGTACTTTGGCTCAGGATTTTATGGCAAACTTACGCTCTTGATTGGGTTTTTCCCCTAACATAAGAAAACTCAGACCAGACCCTTCATCCCCCCCACTCACTCTTCTGTTATGGATGTTCTGTTATTATACAAAAAAAAAAAAAAAACCTGGTTGGGCTTATGTTTTTCATTCTCATACTTCCAATGTGGTGGAAGCTGGATTGTACAAAATAATTGTAATTTGCCTTTCCAAATAAAAATTAATTAAAAAATAAAATAAAAAAAAAACGTTGACAGTGAATTAATGCAGAAGATGCATTTGCTACAGACTTATACCGGCTGCTTAGCTAGATTCTTTGTTTTTAAAGGATATTTTTGGGGCTTTTCCACCTTAAATTTTTGACAGGACAGTGCACGTAACAGCTCCACAGAAGGAACAGAGGGGGGTTCATTGTCTAAAAGACATTTTTTGTTTTCTGACTTACAAAATGCATTGAATCTACCACATTCTTCTTTTTTCTTTTATCTTCAATTAAGATCTGCACTCAAGGTGTACGGTTTCCCCTGGCAGACGGCTCTGCCCATCCATCCTATCCGGAAGTTATTTACTATGCAGACAAAAAAATGTGGTATGGTATCGAGGCTTTATCAGTTCTTTGTAATATCTAGCCGCTCTGCCTTTCCTATTGAGAGGATCTGGATATGCGATTGCCCAGGCCTGAGTATCAATCGTGACTGTCCTAACATGGTGTGGTCTAACGTTCTTGAAGTATCTCGCAATCCAGACCATCAGCAGATTCACTACAATTTCATTCATGGGGCATATCTGTCCCGTAACCCTGACCACCCTCTCCACCCTACACTGGTCCAACAGAGGAGCAGCTTCTCAAAGAGGCTCCGACAGTTTAAATGCCGCACGGACCGCTACAGGAAATCATTCCTACCACAGACAATAAAACTCTTCAACATGTCATCCCTGGGGGGTAGATGAGACTCTGAGACACCACAGTATTGCAATAAGGACAACCGGCACGATTGGTTCCTTTACATTTTAGCATACTTAAACAGTTGCACATTTTGTTTTTTCCATCTTGTATATATTTAAATATTTGTTCTTATATTTTATTCTTATATTTTGTTATTATTATTATTATTATTATTATTATTTCATGTATATTGTATGTATGTATATTTTGTGTGCTGCTGTAACACTGTAATTTCCCATATTTTTTGGGATCAATAAATATCTATCTATCTATCTATCTATCTATCTATCTATCTATCTATCTATCTATATCTCACCCCTGTGAAAATGCATCACATGAAACTAATTGAAAGTCCTTTATGAGCAGGTTCTGCGAATAAAAGCTCAAAGTACGTATCTTCACATGATCTGGGATTGCTCTCCTCTGTGTCAGTTCTGGAACAACATTGCGTCCACAATGTCTGCCCTGATGTATGATACTGTCGATTTTTGGATTCTGAATGATCTGTCAGCCCTCCAGCTCTGTAAAACTCAAAAATGTGCTGTTTTTGCTGATCTTACAGAGGCCAAGACAATGATTGCAACCCGTTGGAAACCCCCTCATGACTTGTGCTATAGCCTTTCACTTCTATCTGTGTGTGTTTGGTCCCTTTTGTCTTATACCAGTGTACAATAGTTGTAATTTTTGAACTTCTTGCATTTAAGGCTTACTAAAAGTAATTTAGTGTACATCGTTGTATTTACTGTATTAATTCCTGAATTAGGGTTATACTAACCGATCCCCTAGAAAATTTCCCTATTTTTTAAAGCCTAATGTTGGCAGGAATGAATGTGTATTATGGATTTGGGGGTTAATTGTCCTTTTAAAATCACTGGGAGCATAAGCAGTTCATACACTGGGTGGGGCTCATTTTACTGCAGGTTTTACGGACGGTCAGCACTACTAATCCAGTTCCAGGTTTTTAATAAGACGCCAATACTGGCAAATCAATATATTGGTCCAGGAGGAACGTGTTTGAGTATGAAGCCCCTGAAAGCTTCATACTCAGAGTGGAGTAACAGATTATGTTTCCCTCCTCCTCCTCCTGCTCTCTATAAGGCTTGTTTTGTCTGCTGCCACGGGGAATGACCCTATTGTCTATAACTTTCCTCATTCAACAGGCATCCAGAGTTGTCTACTCCTCTACATCTTTCTCTCTCTCTCTTTCTCTCCCTCTCTTTGTGCTGACACAATACTCTGCTAATGTGTTCTGCAGAGCTGCAGAGTTGATTTTTCTCTCCCGGAGAAATGCCCTAAAGGAGCTCTCTGGCAAGTCCTTATAGACACAACACACACGATCCCTTACACTCTGCTGTCCATCTGGCAAGACAGCGCAGGGCACTGACACACACACACACACACACACACACACACACACACACACACACACACACACACACACACACACACACACACACACACACACACACACAAACACAGACTCACATTGATGCCAGGACAGTGATGTGGTTAGTGAACGCTTTGTCACGCTGTCGCTGCACGCTGCATTGTCTGCTAGGGAAATCTTTGGCTGGCTCTCTATTCATGTGCCAGCTGACTCTGCCTTCATTCATTCTCTCTATTTGTTGGGGCTGTAAAAGAGTGGAGTGTGTTGAGAGGCCAATTATCCGGCTGGTGTGCCAGCTTGTGCCAGGCCAAAAGGCCAGTGTTAAGAGTGTGTGTGTGTGTGTGTGTGTGTGTGTGTGTGTGTGTGTGTGTGTGTGTGTGTGTGTGTGTGTGTGTGTGTGTGTGTGTGTGTGTGTAGTTCTATGCTTGTGAGAACTGGTCTGGTTTCCATGTTTTAGGCGCCTACATTTGACAAAGCCTAATATGAGCGTGGGTTTAGGACAGCAATGCCCACATCCTAAATGGCAGCTGTTAGGAATTCATTTTAAAGACGTAGGAAGTTGTCATTTTCTTTTTAAAATATGCGGTTGTGTTGTTGTTCAATCTACTCCTACTGCATTGAAAAATCCTGATTCTGGGTGCCCGCATAGCTCAGTTTGTAGAGCAGGCGCCCATTTATAGAGGTTTACTCCTTGACGCAGCGTGTCCGGGTTAAAAAAAAAATCCTGGTTCTATAATTGTGTTTCATTTCATTTTAAAATTAAAAAAAAAGTTTACTTGAATCTCACACTTGTGTTAGTTATGATTGGCTTCCAAAGTAGTTGTGATGTCACAAAATGAACGTATACGTCAGTGGCGGCTGCATGGTCATTCAAAGAGGGGAAGCTAATTTTCGGCCTATGTCATACAAATTGATTTATAATACTATTTTATATATATATATATATATATACTAATAATAATATATAATATATACTAATATATATACTAATAATACTAATGCTACTGCTACCACTACTACTGTGAAATGGTTTCATCAAGAGGCATGGCACAGTACATTTTCTTTGTCTGCCAGCTAACTTTGTCATACCAGGAGAGATAAAAAGTTACTTTGCCCTATATTTTTGCACTAAAATCTTAGGTGTTAATAAATCAATATCAGGTGTTGATGTGCCCGGCTGTTTAATTTTTAAGTTTCTTTCTTTCAGTTTCTTAAGACTTTTCATAGTACAAAATCACTGTCAATCAAAGGAGATGCAGCCTTGTGACGCTACGGGAATGTATGCGAAGGAAATTGAGTCAGCAGATTCTGAACAAACTCTCCTTTGAAATGAATGTGTGCTTACGCAGTTTTAGTCAATAAAATGTTAACAGAATATCACATGTTTGACCATTCATTTTTTGACATTTTGCGAGAGCTTCCCTCGCAGTCTTAAAGAAATCGCCTCTGGTATACGTACACGTGTGTTAAACAGAGATGGAAGACGAGCACAGAAAAACTTTCCTTTTTCAGCAGATTCAATTCAATTTTATGTATAGTATCAAATCATAACACCAGTTATCTCAAGACACTTTACAGATTGAGTAGGTCTAGACCACACTCTAATATACAAAGACCCAACAGATCTAGTAATTCCCCCAAGAGCAAGCATTAGTGCGACAGTGGCGAGGAAAAACTCCCTTTTAGAAAGAAACCTGGGACAGACACAGGCTCTTGGTAGGTGGTGTCTGACTGTGCCGGTTGGGGGTGTGATTAACAGTTACAATAAAGATAATGGAACAATGACTATAAATAGTAGTTTTAGTAGGTCATGGCACAGCAGAGCACCGCAGGGTACCACAGGATGCAGCATGTCACGGCAGAGACGTAGCAGGACGCAGCAGGGCATGGCAGGTCACCGCATAGCAGGGAGTGTAGCAGGACCACGGCAACAGCTGCAATCAGGATTTTGGTGGCACCCTAATCCAAGGCAGCATGCTGGGCAAAGTTTTTTGTAATTGGGCGTTAAAGGATATATCCTGATCAAAAATTACTCTTAGATTTCGGACAGTAGTGCTGGAGGCCAGGGCAATGCAATCCAGAGTAAATATATCTTCGGATTATGATATTCAGAGGTGTTTAGGACCCAGAGCAATACCTTAACATCAGAAAATTGTAGGCCATCCATGATTTTATATCTTTAATGCACAGCTGAAGTTTGGGTAACTGAATAGTTTTGTCTGGCTTGACTGATAAGTATGATTGGGTGTCAGCCGCATAACAGTGAAAGTCAATTGAGTGCTTCCTAATAACATTGCCTAGAGGAAGCATATATAAGGAGAATATAATTGGTCCAAGCACCGAGCCTTGTGGAATGCCATGGCTAACTTTGTACCTGGAGGATTTATTGTTAACCCGCCTGTTGTCCTTGGGTCAAATTTGACGGTAAGAAATGTAACGGTATAAAACAGGCAGCAAAGTTACATATTCACTAACCATATCTATATGTTCTAATTCTACCTAATAAATAGTATGATTGATGAGAACATCTATTAGGTGATCCAGTAGGAAGAATTGGGGTGAGCATCTGTTGCTCATCTGATGGCCACTAATTACACTAATTAAAGCTTCAACTGAAGGGTCACAGCTGACATCAAAGGGGAGGGGGGAGTCTCAATTAACCCTTGGGACACACCTGGAGGAGGCAATTTGATGACCTGCATGTTAGGTGGAAGAAAAACTTGCAATGTAAAGTTTCATCATAGTATGGCCAATGATGGACGTGTCTGTATTTCAGGACCAGTCAATCCCTTTAAAAGCGGTATCGGGTTTATGTTCAGTGTTTGTTAACGTTCACATTTGGATCACAGGTTATGCCTGTGAGGATTAAAATGGTTATTAGAAGTTAACCCTCATGTTGTCCTCAGGTTAAATTGACCCATTTTCCTATATCAGTGTTCTTTTTAATTCCCCAAAATAACATGATTGGTTCCAGACAACGCTCTTTGGCAAGTACAAATCTCTTTTTTCATTAATTTTGGGGTGTCTTATTCAATTTTATAGCATTTGAAGAAAAAAAAATTGAAGTGGTTTCAAACTAGCATTGAGTAAAAGTTGACATATTCCAGTCTGTGATTATCCATCAACATACAATTTCAATTTCAATTTTATTTATAGTATCAATTCATAACAAGAGTAATCTCGAGAGACTTTGCAGATAGAGTAGGTCTAGACCACATTCCAGAATTTACAAGGACCCAACAGTTCTAGTAGTTTCCTCCAGAGCAAGCGACAGTGCGACAGTGGCGAGGAAATACATTCCTTTAATTTTAGTCAAATTCCAAATTTCTGCTTTCATAACTCAAACATTAGGTATAATGTCCTAAAAATGAGGTTTGTTGACCGTAAATTCCAAAAATAACTGTAAATTAGTGTTACATAGTGTTAACTGACAAAAAAAGTGACAAACATTGAAAAAGGGACAAGAACGTAAGAAAAAGTTAAAAACATTGATTAAAAGCGTCAACAAAAGTGTTGACGGGAAGACAACCCGAGGGTTAAACATGACAGGTTCTAGTCCTGCAGAAGAAAACACATCGATTTCAGTAATAATTCAAATTACTAAAAACATAGCTTTAGAACATGAGGTTTCTCAACAGTACACCCCGGCATATGTGTGAATGATAATCCAATATTTTAGAAGGGTAACTACCATTTTTTTCAACCTGAATAATTAAAAAAAGGCCTTTTGTAATAATGGTATTTATTGAATTCCATGTTCCTTTCACATTATGTTTGTTATTTTCCAGTAATTTATTATAATAATCCTTCATTATGTTATTTAATTTGTTTTTAGATTCTTAGATTCTTTTCAAAATTCTTTTGTTCTATATTTTATAAAATGCCTAAGGTATTCTTTTTTTCAGGCATTTTGACATCCAGGGTTTTTCTGAATATTTCCTCTTATTGCAATATTGTTTTATTGAACAGTTTGTATAATATAGAGTTGTAAATATGTCTAAAAAAGTTCATATGCAGTATTAAGGTAAGCTTCCTTACTTACTTACTTCCTTCCAATTATACTTTATTAACTCATTTTTTAAATGCAGCTATAGTGTGGTTGCACTCCCTTTTCCCACTATGATTACAATCATGGGTCACAACGATTTGCAGGTAGTCATGTATATTATTGATTAATATTCCAGTTTGTTGGGATTTAATAAGTCAATGTTGAAATCCCCACAGATATAGCTGACTTTATGCTTTACTTTATGAAACATTTGTTCCAATTTTTCTGTAAATATTTCAATGTTGGATCCTGGTTTCCTATACACACAACTTCTTTATTTTTTCCATGCATTATTCAAGTGAGATACACTTCATTATATCATCAATGACTACTGCCATGCTATCAACAACTTTGTAAATGAAACCTTTGTCAACAAAAAGCCC
>NC_045747.1:26981880-26986738 GCF_008692095.1 Etheostoma spectabile | reverse complement strand
CCACATCTGCTTTCACTGTTCACATAGTCAAGTATGTGATCCATGCCGTGTGTCCATGCCCCTTTCGGCATCAATCCACGTTTCTGATAAAGCTATAATATTAAAGAGTTTTTTGAACTGTCCTAAATGTTCCTTTATACTCTGGAAATTAGAATACACACTTCTACTGTTAAAATGAATGATAGATATGCTGTACTCATGTGTAATATTATTGTTAAACTGTTGCTCTGTGTAATAGCCACAGCTGTTATTTATGTTATCATAAAAGTTCATTTCAGGATCAATATTCTGTTCAAAGTCAGAACAAGCACCTGTGAGCTCCTCGTCATAGACTTAGGCTGTACAGCAAAACTCCTGTTAGTGTTAAATTGTATTTTACTGCATACGTTTTATTTTTCATTTGTGTCATGTCCTCTTTCAAAAGCGACATTGTCTCACAATAAATTCAATTTTTAATACATTTAATTTCTTTATAGCAGTGCAAAAACGCTTTTCAGAAACAATTGTGACAGCTTTTGCTGACATAGATTCCAGGTAGCATTAATATCCAGAAACATTTCTGAAACCTGCACATTCCCTTACGAACAAATCTACCAGGTTCAAAAGGTAATGTGTAGGTGTGTGAGAGAGACTTTCTGTATTTTACAGTACATTCTCAGTGGACCACACACACACACACACACACACACACACACACACACACACACACACACACACACACACTGAACTGGCACTGACTGTGCCAACTCTGCTAGGCCAACTCGCCCACGCTCTCTGAAGACCCCAGCCTGCCGGCGGGCTGCTGTCTTTCCAAACAGCCTGAACTGAACATGGATCAGTTTCCACTGAAGCCGCCCTCCTGACACTGTGTTTCTGCACCGTGCTGCTCCCTCATCACCTTGAGACACGGAATCCGCAGGACTTTCATACAGTAGGAATGTTCTCTTGAGTCAACATGAATCCAGCCACAGCCAGTTAAGCACTGCTGCAGAATTCCCCCATCCCTCCTCACCCCCCCCATTGGATCCCTGCGTGTGTGTGTGTGTGTGTGTGTGTGTGTGTGTGTGTGTGTGTGTCTTGCTGTGTGACATTCAGGCTCGGTGAAGCTTGGCTTGATCCAAACTGTGAATTCACATCACATGTACCCATTACAGTTTTTTTCAAACTGCTGAAAGAACAATTTTGCAAATTAGGCTGGTTTTATCAAAAAAAAATGTATCAAAACACAGTTCACAAAACCACACACCGAAGCTGCAAAATACCTCATATAACCTGTACACACTGTTAGACATAATGAAAAGTACTCTCATCTTTAGTATACTTTGGCATGATACTAAAAAAGTTCAAATTGTAGAAATTTTTTCAGATTGTTCACAGGCACAGAAATATTTGCAAATACACACATGCTGTTAAAACATTTTTTTTTTTCACCAAACACGTTAGTGCAACATACGCAGATATATTGACAGTGGACTGAACAAAAGTATGCACACAAAAAAACTGAAAATTAAAAAATAAAATTGCAGAAAAATGTGTGGAAAAAACATATATTAAAAAAAAAAAGGCCAGAAAAATAATTAGGCAGCATCTTGCTGCACAGCTGGGTCTGGCCACAGCGCCTCGGCCACATCACAGGCAATATGTTCCCCTGCCAGACATCAAGGGAAGAAGCGCCTTGAGTGCCTTATCCATCCCTGAATCGCACCCACATCAATCTCATCACATGCCTCTTCCATGGCCTGCACAAGAGGCATGCGCACAAAGGGCTGCCGGTCATGATAATAATACTAATAAATTGAATTTATATAGCACTTTTCATTAACTCAAAGCAGGTTTACAGGGCCTGAAGATAATAGTATACCCTCCGCCGCCATGCTAAAATAACTCTTCTATGGGGTTCAGAAATGGTCAGTTTGGTGGGAGGTATTGCACGAGAAATGGTGGGTGATCAGCAAACCAGTTTTGGACTGGGGCTGTACAATGAAAGCTCATGTTGTCCCATACTACAGCGAACTGGTTTCTTTGATGATCAAGATCATTCATATGCTCTGGTGGTATAAGAATGTCGTGGAGTCTGTCCAGAAATGTGAGAATATGGGGTGTGTTGTATGGTCCAAGGTTGGCATGACGGTGGAGGACACCATGCGTTTTGGAGATGGCAGAGCACACTGTGTGATGTTCCCACTACGTTGACCAGGAACATCTATAATGGCTCTGTGGCCAATGACGTTTCTCCCCCTTCTTCTGGTCTTTGCAAGGTTGAACCCAGCCTCATCTAAGATGAACTTATGTGGGCTTGCATGAGCATCCATTCCCAGTACTCCCTGAATACAAAGTCAATATGATGTTAACCAGTACACTGGGAAACTATGGTGTGTTTAGTGTACTGCAGTCAATATTGTACTTACATCCACATAATGCTCGTCTGAGCTCTGTGTTTCTTTGAGAGTTTCTCTCAAACGGCACCTTATAAAGTTGTTTCATTCTGATTTGGTTTGTGCTTGAGAATGTGAGCCAATTTGGACAGACTGACTTGTTGAATGTTGTTGAATAAGGTGTTGTCTTGGATGATGTGGCTTGGAATTTCTCATAATCTGATTTCATTGTTTTCCAAAACCAAATTTACAATGCCAGCTTCCTGTACCCCAGTGAACATTTGGCCACTTCCTCCACCTTTAGAAAAACTAAAAAACTATAAATATAGGGCTTGGACAATGCAGCCTAAAGACAGTGGAGGAAATTGTACAGGAAACTTGTACAGTTAGTGTATGACATCAGCCATTCATGAAGTAAACAGCTTTCACCCAACTGATACATTATGACATGGGGTGTACTACATGGTATAAAAGACGTTTTGGTTACATACTGGTACTCAAGTCTAAATGTCCGAATGACACAGGGGCTCTCTGTCCAGCCTCTCGTATTCAACCAATGGGTGATGACAAGTTCAACTAAAGTTGCTCTGAATTCATTTAAAAGTTGTTGTCTTTTTTGGCCATAAACTCCTCTACCAGCTCTCACTCTTCCACCCCTTATCATTCTTACCCTCCCTCTCTCTGCAACGTAAATGTGCTGTATTTATATAGCGCTTTTCCAGTCTTAGCAACTGCTCAAAGCGCTTTTACATCTACAGGAAACATTCACCATTCACACACATATATACACTGTGGCCGGGGCTGCCGTACAAGGTGCCAGCTGCTCATCAGATAAACATTCATACACATTCACACTCCGATGGGCAGCACCGGGGGCAACTCGGGGTTCAGCGTCTTGCCCAAGGACACTTCGACAATGACTGCAGGGGCGGGGATCAAACCACCAACCTCCCGGTTGGCAGGCAACCGCTCCACCACTGAGCCACAGCCGCCCACAACGTCTTCCATTGTTGTAAATAAAAAGTGCTCACCTGTGGTCTGCCTTCCCCTCCTTTAAGCCCTATTTTATCAAACATTACAGTTGTTTTGGCTGCAGCACCTTGTCTCATTTAAGGTGTCTGCTGTTGGTGGGTTCCTACCTCGTGGCTGTTATGTAACAGCCACTCAAAACCATCTACACACCATTCGGCACAATAACTGCTATACCCCAACCAACAGGCCGCGTGGTATCAATATTTGAAAGGTCCAAAAAAAAAGTCTGATTTCTAGTGATGTCCAAATGAAGCTTCATGAACCATCAGTTGCATTTGTTGAGCCAACTAGATGCTGCTTTTGGTTTAAAGACAAAAAGGCTCAAGGAATGATAAATCAGTGTGCTTTCAACCCTTTCTTGAAAAGAGAGCGCCATCTAGTGGGCTCAGAAAATAAAGAAAATGGTTCATGAAGCTTCATTTGGACATCACTAGTGACTACTATATGTACTGAGGGGGACATTTTAAAACGTAAAAATTAACTTTGTTGGTGCTCTGTTGGTGACAAACTATGTTAATGGCAACAATATTTCTAAATTACCTCAAATATATCTTTGGCATTACTGTGCAGCAAACACTTGTTACTCATAAGCTAGTCAGGATCAATGGAAGTACATTTCCAGGACAATTTCCAGAGTGGAGGCGAGGAGGCAGGGAACAGGTTTATTCAAATAAAAAGGCTTATTAAAAAAAAGTGTCCTGAGGCAGGTAGGTAAATCAGAAAGCAAAATAAATAGAAGATCCAAAAAAAATCAAAAGCACACTGGGAAACTTAAAACACTTGAAGCCACATGGAGAGAAGCAGGGAATGATGCAGGGAAAGACAATGTGTACTTCTACATGCACACCAATGTTCCACTATTATTCTGAATATGACAATATTCCGAATTTGATTTAGATCACGTAAACAGCATATTCCGGTTGGATATTCCGAATAAGGCCTTTTTCAGAATATATTTTTTAATTAAGACATGCCCGTATTATTTGGGTTTTAGAGGCATTCTTTACACCTGTATACAGTGCATTAGGAAAATGTGTCTCAATCATGGTTTTTACTGCAGTTTAGGCCCAGTTTACGGCCTCTTGCCTGTTTACAGCGTTGCTATGGTTGCTGTACACAAACCAACCAGCCAACAGTTTGCAAGGCTGCCCACCCGATAAGAAGCAGAAACACAGCTACTTTTAAACATTATCAAAGACTTGGATAGCAACAGGTGTTTGGATATGCACAACCATCGCTACGCCGACCTTTTTAAGAAGCTGGTTGAAGGAATAAAAGAGGGACGCTGTGTTTGCACACTCCACAAAGTCCTCCATCACTGGTAAACGTTGAACAAACTCATATTCTGCACGGCTACATGTAAACAGGAATATTGGTGGAATATTCACTTTAATTAGTCATGTAATCTGGAGTGTGGTCTAGACCTACTCTATCTGTAAAGTGTCTTGAGA
>NC_045747.1:26981472-26981870 GCF_008692095.1 Etheostoma spectabile | reverse complement strand
TTGTTATGAATTGATACTATAAATAAAATTGAATTGAATTGAATTAAACAGCTTACTCAGAATATTGCCTTTTTGAGAATAAGGGCAAAAACCTGAATATTATGTGCATGTGAACATAGTCAGTGATCCGAACAGACAAAGGAAGGACACATTTTCTGAAACAAAACCTATTTAACCAAAATGTCAAACTTTTCTTTAAATGTGTATATTATACAAAACCAATTTTGCTTGGATATGAAATATTTTCTATTTTTATTAAAAGTATCAATGTGTACATTAAGAATTACAATAATACATTAACATATACACAATAAAGTGCAGCTCTACGGACTCTACTGTCATTTATTAATCTACCGTAGAAACCAACACAGATATGAGCGCAGAAATCCTCTTACGAC
>NC_045747.1:26975959-26981462 GCF_008692095.1 Etheostoma spectabile | reverse complement strand
TGGGATTCATGAAACGTTCGTATCACACCAGTCAGAGAGTAAGAATGGCCGTACATTGATAAATGCAGTATATGCTTGGTTTTCAGGCGTTGCCCCTACAATTTACAACATGGCGAGACGCAATCCGGCTGAGAAGTGGAACTTTTCAGAGGTGGAGATTGAAAGCCTGATATCTCAGGTTCATTTGCACTAATGTGTGTCCTATTTGGCAGCCTGAAAACTGGTATCAAAGGCTGTAGGAAGAATGCAGATTGGAAAGGGATCACTGATGCGGTCAGGGTTGCCATAGTTAATCGGAGTCCAGCTGAGGTTATTTAATTTATACATCCTTACATGTATGCTATAGTCCTAACAGTAATTCACAGGTTTATATTGCAAGTCTCTTAAGGCCTATATCTAAATAATCACACAGTAATGTTTTTTTTTTTTCCTCATGTTTCTTTTCATCGGTCCGAGCAGAGCTGCGAGGGAGAGCACAAGTCCTCTGCCTCCTCCGTGCTAGACCACCACCCCGACCCTGTCTCCTGACAGCAGAGGTGCTGGAAAAACAAGGAGAAATAAGTCGGTCATTGGCAGAAATAAATCACTTTTGGCCATAAACGAAACTTTAAAAGAGAAACAAAAATCTGAAGAATAACTTAAAATGTCGTGCATTGTCATGTTACTTGTATTGAAGATAATTGCCAAACATAACACTATACCTTTTACCAGTGAATAATGATATCCGGTCTCCCTTGTATAGCCCCAGTTGGACCCTGCTCTCTGGACATCAAGTCATCTGGCTCCATCACTACATTTATGGCACCCTGTTGCCTGAGTGATGTGCAGAAACCCACAGGCTCATACAATGTTGCAAACTTTTCCTGCCATGTAACCCATTGCAGGCCCCCCCCCCCCCCCCCCCCCCCCCCCCCCCCCCCCCCCCCCCCCCTGCCCATGCAATACAAAGCCATCTGCCCTTAATCAATCCAATGCAGCCCTCCACTGTGCCCGTGTGCATTGTTGTACTGGCACATAGCTATCTATTAAAAGAGTCTGAGCTGCCGTTTCCGATAAGTGACAACTGATAACTTCTCCTTCTCCTGTCAATTGGGACTCTGAATGCTGCACGGGAAGTCCACACTGACTCGAAAAATTGCGTTCACTAGTTCTAACTTGACATGAGATTTGATCGTAGCCTCCGCTCTCGTCCATAATGATAAATACCGAGCTTTGCGAGGAAATTACCGTACATACGTTTTGTAAATGAGTGAGTTTTGAGTGACATTTCATTCAAAAATCTGGAGGTGAGAGTCCAAGGAACCCCTTTTAAAAGGGCCATGCCAGTTTCTCCCTTGCCAAAATGTAGCCGGTTCTTTAACCCCCTTCCTGACAAGCTAGCATGACATAGTTGGTACCAATGGATTCCTTTGGTCTTCTAGTTTCAGAGACTAGATCATCAATTCTGGATTCTATTTTCTGTATTCATTCTCAAAAAATTTTTTGAGGAAAAGGAATAAGTATAAAGGTTGTGTAATACAGAGAAAGAAAGACTCGAAGGGTAACACTTTAAAGAAAAAGTTTGAATGTGTCAAAAATAGACACAAAAGGCAGCACTAGATTGGCTTAATTAGTCTGAAGAAGAGTCCAAGGAGACGAAAGGTAACGTCTCTAAAAATAGAGCCGTGAAGGGTAGTGACACTGAGGGTGATCACAAAAGGTAGCACTAAAATTGACTAATTAATGTGAAGGTAGTCTCAAGTGGATTAGGGTTAGGGTTTTATCTGTCTTAATGTTTTTATTTTTAACTGTTTACACTTGTGTTTTATCTGTTTAACTGATTTTGTGTGAAGCACTTTGAATTGCCCTGTTGCTGAAATGTGCTATACAAATAAAGCTGCCTTGCCTTGGCTCTAATATGTGTCGTATGTTTGTCATATGCATCAAATCTAATGTTCATTGTTTGTTTTTAAATGGGGAGCCCAGGAAGAGTTGCTGCCTGGGCACAGCTAATGGGGATCCTTTAATAAACTAAAGTACTGAAATCCAAGCCTCTCCATGAACACCACAACTAACTAATTTTGCTCTTCTCAACTTTTTAATGTTAAACCAACTCTGATTCATTGTCATGTCATAATTGTCCTACTGGCCGCCAGACTGAAGCAGAAGCAGAAAAGTGAAGCAGACTAAGTGACTTACTGACTAGAAGCAACGATTGTGAGAAGAGAATGTGTTTCTGATTCGTCGCCACGTTTCCCCACCAAATTGCATTAACGTTTGACCATAGACAAGATGATCACTCTTTTCTACACATGTAAAACAGCCTGCTTGAGTCACACCATCACCAGTGTGTAAAACTGCTGCTAAAGTGTTAATAATGAAAAATACAGAATACTACTCTGTTTATTGCTTTTAAAAAAACAAGCTTGTACACCAACTTTGTGCCAGGTGTGTGCACATTTGGATACTAGCTGTATATAAAGTAATTCATGTATTACGAGTCACTTTAGTTTTTTTATTATTCTTCCCAGTCTCAGTATTCCCCCGTGACCTGTAGTCTAATATAAATGGACAAACAGGTTGAGCACGTGCTTATTATTCTGTTTCAGGGTTTGTGTGTGAAAGTGGTGTCGCCCGATTTCACCGCCTGTCCCCTACAAATTACATTCTGAAACCATCCGTTACACTTGATTTAGCATTTCCAAGAGCTACAGGCGGTGTGGCGCACGCCGCACACTCATTTCAAAACACCAGCGAGCTCCTGTAATCAGCTCAAAAAGGTGGTTGGGCGACTGAGCTGCCTTTGAGCCAACACAAATTCCTTTATAGAGTTGAATAAATGGGACGCTGGTCACCTTGGTTAATTGCCTTTGTAAGAAATGTCAGGCAGGGCAAACAGGGGACTCAGGATGCAGGACTCAGACACGCAATCAAACAAAATGGATTTATTGTACACAGATGTACAAACAAACAGGCAACAGTCTCAAAAAACACTGGCAGGCAGTAGACAAAATAGTAAATCTGGCGAAAGTATCTAAAAACGCTAAACTCTGACTCAGGTCAACAAACAGGCGAAAGATCAAAACGCTTACAAGCTAACGGGGGAAAAGGCAGAGGCCCGAACTACGTATCAAGATCCACATGCCCTGGATTTGCCCTGGAGCTGGGCATGACAAAAT
This sequence comes from Etheostoma spectabile, assembly GCF_008692095.1. Lineage (NCBI taxonomy): Eukaryota > Metazoa > Chordata > Actinopteri > Perciformes > Percidae > Etheostoma > Etheostoma spectabile. The sequence goes on along the minus strand of NC_045747.1, from coordinate 26,978,304 downwards.
TGGAAGTCATTTTGCTTTCTGACTGTATGTCTCTAAGTGGGCATCCACACAAAACGCAGGTATTTCCAATCATTTGAATTCAATTGGATGGCGTGGGGGGGGGGAGGACAGGAGGACACGCAAAAAAACGCGAAGGGCTTGTGGCAAAAAACGTAGACCTTCTCAAGTTCTGGAGAAACGCAACCCCCCATCAGGCTGCTGTGGCCAATCGTGTAAATGTCCTTGTACAGGAAACAGAAAAACGTCACTCCCTCTATTGCCGCCACAAGACAGTTTTAAAACACCAAACAACAAAGCACATTGGATCTGACACCGAGATCTGAAGGAAAACAGTAGTTGCGTAATATAAAGTCTACTTGTACCACCTCATCTTGCTTTGTCAGACCTTCCTCCACAGCATGTCCACACAGCATTCTAGGATGGGAGAAAAACATGCTCTGGTTCATTGGCATTTCTTTAGACCAATCACAATCGTCCTGGACGTTGCTAAGTGCTGGATGGAGAAACGGTGCCTCTGCAAAATAGCATCGGGAAGGAACTTGTTTTGGTGGAACATGTGTACGTTCAAAGGTTGTTTTAGTCGTGCAACAGAAAACTCAGATTGGACAGATAGTCTAGCTAGCTGTCTGGATTTACCCTGCAGAGATCTGAGGAGCAGTTAACCATAGTCCTCAGAAATCCACCAGAGGTTAGAACGCCAACCCAGCAATGGAACAATCCCAGAAGTGAAACGTTGTGGATATAGACTTGGGGGTTAAGGATGTCACACGAACGGGCCGTTTTATTGACACTGACCCCACTGGGTGACTACGGCTCAGTGGTAGAGTGGTCGCCTGCCAATTGGAAGGTTTGTGTTTTAATCCCTGGCCGTACAGTACCATGTTGAAGTATGTGAACCCTGACTTGCCATCGGAGTGTAAATGTGTGTGTGTTTATCTGATGAGCAGGGGCCAACTTGTAAGGCAGCCTTGGCCACAGTGTGTGAATGTGTGTGTATGTAAAAGCTTTGAGTTGTCATTAAGACTAGAAAAGCGCTATATAAGAACAGTCCATTTACTGCACAACCACCAGATCGCTGTTTTCACTGTCAAAACGCATCCTTACTACAGCTGCCTGCTTGTTGGGATTTTGATAGGCTTTATGTGTGTCTCCTGAAATGGCTTAATCTCTCCCAAGCTCTCTATCCGCCCACACAGCTACATTTGTGCGGGTGTTAGCCTTCTTTGTAGAGTGAAAAGAATGTGTTATTGAAATGACCATTGCATTAGTATTATCTTTTTTAGCATGGAAGCAGTATTTGCATTTTAAAGAGCTAGAAATTATCCAGAGAACCCTTGAGCTTCCGATTCATTTGTTCTGAAATCATATTGCTCTCAAGTGCTTGACAAACTGTCATTTGAATAATGCATTTGATATCTTAGCTCATTTTATTTGCATATGCTCAATGAGAAATGATGTATGTGTGTACGTTGAGCGGAAGCACAATTCTTCAGTGAGGGTACAATAACAGCCAAATGTTTTGGTTCATTTTTTTGTGTGTCTATTTCTATTGTTTATTTAAAATGTATTTATTTCAAATATTTGCGTGTGTTCACAGATGCAGTACGTGCTGAGCTTTAGCCCGTAAGATTGGTGCTCTTTGTGTGGATGTGTTTTGGTGTTGGATATCAGTCTCTCATCCCCATGACTCTACCTCCAGCGGCACTGCTGCTAAGAGTGAAAATACTTTGGTGCTTCAGAAGGTGCCCTGAGGCTCCGATCCCAGGTCAGCCCGTGCACTCTCAAACCTCCAAACCTAAAAGCAGGGAAGGTGATTAAGCTGAGATGACATCAGATCTGCATCCTGAGGCACTGTGAGCTCAGTCTGGTTTTGGCCTGTATCATCCTGAAAGTGATACGGAAAATGTTACAGGTCCGACCAGGTAAGAGTGTCATTGTGACTTTTATGTAAAAGTGACCAGGGTGCTTATTCAGACATTAGCCTGGCAGGTTAAAGGGTAACTTGGTTTTTTTCAACCTGGAACCTATTTTCCTGTGTATAATAAACCTTAATTCACCCATTTACATGTGGAAATACGCTAAATGTATTGTTCATTTAAATGGAGTCTGGTTGGTTTGGCAATGGCGATTTCTGAGCTGTTTCTGTTCAACAAAAAGGTGTATCTCTGTAGGGATCCTTAACGTAATGTTTTAAAACACTTAGAATATTAATTTGAGTCTTTCAGTTAGTCTGGCTATCACCAGACCAAGCCAAACTCAAAAGATTTGAGATTGAGCGTTGGTCTGGGGAGTCTGCTCTGTATTTTCTCAGCACAAGAGGCGTGACCAACAGGCATAGTTCAAAT
>NC_045747.1:26974345-26975949 GCF_008692095.1 Etheostoma spectabile | reverse complement strand
TGTACGCAATTGGATAGTCCTTCAACCAATCTGACCAACAATCCGGGTGACGGACTTTGCAGAGCGAGCTTTTACCAAAGCCTTTTGGTAGTAAGCAGCTTGGTTCGTGGCTGCCGGTTGCAACGTTCTTGCTCAATACTGGATCAATTTAAAAGATTTTTGTTCACATTAGTCACTTAGACACCAATAATTGGTTGAAATAGGGCCCATTTTGAAAATTACAAAAATTAGCTTTTAAATTCAGACTTATGGCACCAGCTCAGTCTGTAGGGAGTTGGGTTGGGCGCTGGAGGGATGCTGGTTCACCTCTTGGGCACTGCCAGGGTGCTCTTGAGCAAGGCACCGACCCCCCAACTGCTCAGGGCGTCTGTCCATGGACAGCTGCAGCTCCCCCACTCTGATATTTCTCCACTAGTGTATGTAGAGGTACTGAGCATGTGTGTGTATTTCAGGCCTGTGTGTAAGGTGTATTCTAACAACAGTCATTGGGACTTTTGTGTGAAAAGTGACCAGGGTACTAATTCAGACATGAGCCTGGTAGGTTAGATTTAAAGGTGTGCATGTGAAAGGGGCTTTAAGAGCAATCTGAGAACGCTAGTGTGGATGGGAAGCCTATCTGACTGAATGGCATTTTTGATTGTGTCCACATGATAGTGAATATGGCACACACACACACACACACACATACACACACACACACACTATTTCGAAGGGTCTGCTGTTAATTTTAGCTCTACAGTCAACATCTCACACCATGGAAACAGTAAAAAACACTCCAAGTTTACAAATTCATCAACTGATTTAAACCAGATGTTGATGCATAGACAGTATAAGTGAAGCCAAAACATCTGGATGGCCCCCTGGTGGCTGGCTGCAGTATAGGTCAAATACATTTCTACCAGAGATGGTTGTCATTTTAGTTAGTTCTGGTCACGTTTCATGATCATGTTTGTTCAAGAGTTCATTTATCTGATCAGTTTATTTTTTATTAGTTATTTGATGCTATAAAAACAGGGTGAAATATCATGATTAACAGCTGTAATTGATTCACGATTGGTCGGGTGGGTGTAATTAACCATTGTCCTCATGAATCCACCAGAGTTTAAAATGCCAACACAAAGAAAGAGGAAGGCGACGGACATCTGGCTGTAAGAAGGCCCATCTGGCGGCACCTGAGCAATCCTGAAATGAAACGTTGTCGATATAGACTACCCTCTCGTAAACTGAAACAACAGGAGCACTTTGTCAATCACACCGGGTGTAAGAAGTGTAGCCCAAGGAGCAGCTGCTGCCACCCGCCATTCATCCAAAGGACAGAAAATTGCACAGATCATTTTACCTTCTTGCCATTACGCTCGGCATTAACTGATCGGATGGCGATGAGGTCGTTCTTCCTGTTTGAAGGGCTTGTGTGGGCTAGTGCTGAGAGGGTTGGAATATACTACTTCACACTGATTGTTTTTCAGGCACTTATAAACTGAAAAAAACGTCCACAGCTTCTTTTTTTTCTGCAGTTTTCAGCTCTTTCTCTGCCAATCCTCTTAAACAGGTGGAGCAGTGGCGGAACAAGATGTTGCAAACATTCGGGGCTTAGCCCAAACCTG
>NC_045747.1:26973605-26974335 GCF_008692095.1 Etheostoma spectabile | reverse complement strand
GGGGAGTCCCAGAGGCATGTCCCATTAACAGTACTATTTTTCAAGCCATTTAACAATATAATGCCTAGAAATCTGTGCATCATTCGGAAAAAATACATCATAGTTGCCAATAAAAAACAATCATCCTGTAGAGCAGACATTGGGCTTTGTCTGTAATTGTTCTCCAATAATTCATCATTCTTTTCAGCATTCTGAAATCAGACCCCTAAAAGATTCTGGGCTTTTGAGAAAACACTCAGGGCTTGCGCCCTAGAAGCCAGTCCGCCCCTGAAGTGGAGTAATGTAAACCTTAGCGGACTTCCATTTCTTTATATATACACTCAGGATTCCAGACAGTGGGGAGACAAGGAGAGGAACAAGAGTATCGACCATCCAAAGCTAGGTCATCAGATGGTGACCTGACCCACATGGAGAGAACAGAGCCAGCATTGAGCTGCAGCGAGCCCCACTTCTGTAGCGCCTTCCTGGGAGAGCTGAGAGGCCAGGAGACTCGCCCTGCCCTGGATCTCTGCCAAACAGCCAATCAATGCAGCCTGGAGTCAATGGAAACGAGACTCACAGCTCACCCATCTGTCTCTCTGCCGAGCAATGATATGTAACACCAAGCTTGGAAATGATTCACTATTGTTTCATAATTTCACCTTTTCTTTTCAGGACAATGCCCAGTTCCCATTGAACACAAATCTGCTGTGTGGGGGGGTGGGGTGGGGGGGAATATAATAAAACCAAT
>NC_045747.1:26973237-26973595 GCF_008692095.1 Etheostoma spectabile | reverse complement strand
GCGAGGAAGGGTCTGGCTAGTCCACATGGTGTTCTGGAATGGGAGAAAAACATGCTCTGTTTTATTGGCATTTCTTTGTCTTCTTTTATTACTTTTTCTAAAGATTTTTTGGCATTTCCAGCCTTTATTTTTGACAGGACAGCTGAAGACATGAAAGGGGGATTGACATGCAGCAAAGGGCCGCAGGTCAGAGTCAAACCCGGGCCCGTTGTGGAGGAGTACACCTCTATAAATGGATGCCCACTCTTCCAACTCAGCTATCTCAGCATTTCTTTAAACCAATTACAATCATCTGCAAAGTGCAAAATAGAAAACTCAGATTGGACAGATAGTCTAGCTAGCGGTCTGGATTTACCCT
>NC_045747.1:26968548-26973227 GCF_008692095.1 Etheostoma spectabile | reverse complement strand
AGAGATCTGAGGACCAGGTAACCATAGTCCTTAGAAATCCACCGGAGTTTGGAACGCTAACACAAAGAAAGAGGAAGGAAACGGACATCAGTGAAAAAACATGCATCTGGCAGAATTTCATGTCACACCAGGAGTGGAACGTCAAGGATATAGACTATTAGTATTCAAACCAATGAAATACTAACCAAGACGCCATACAGTATGCATTTGTGTCATTTCACTATTGAACAGATGTACCTGTCTGGTTGGATATGAATGTTTGCCCAGTTAATAAAGATCTCCTAGCCACAATCTGCTCATGTTAACAGTGCACTGATTTAGCAGTTTGAAATACAAGAAGTCAATTCACTACTTTTATATCTTTGGAGGAAATGCTACAGTTGAACATGTTTCAGACTGCAACTCACACTGCGGCTGAAGGCTGATTCGTGGCACTGTCCGTTTCTTTTGGATTGTCCATTGGATAACTGTTTCAACCCCACACACAAAGAGATTCTGCAATAGCTGTGTATGCACGGGCACGACAGCTGGAGTCTCTCAATGGCACGTGATCACGCAAGAATCCTGGGATCACATATCACACAAAAACCCATCTTGTCAGGCTTCCTATTACGACAAAGTTAAAGTGTTGAAGTACAGTATGTGTAGTCATCCTGGGTCGGGATTTACACATTTTTGGATCGGTTCAGAGGAATGGAGGTAATGGATGATCACAGATATGTCAAAGTGTGGTCATGCTATAAAACGAAATACAACACCCAAAATTCAATGAAAGTATAGATCTTATCCTTAATTTGAATTAACTCTTGTATTGTCTTCTTATCACCCAAAATTGACCTGGTTTGCTAAGCATAAAGTAGCTTGTAAATTGTCCCCCATTTCTGTCTTACATCTTCTTAGCCAATTTGATTCCAACTTATTACCGTAACTCATTTTACACTTCTGTCTGGAATGTATGGTCACTGCACCTCATTTACATGAAATGATGCCAAATTGTTGAGTAAAATTTGCAGAAATTTTGAATTATGTTGATTAATGGTTAAGATCAAAGGAACATAATGTGTATTATGACAGATTTTGACCCAGGTAAACCATTAAAGTAGTGATCATCAATATTTATTTTAGTGTTACATGTTATTTTTGGGGAAATTTAGTTTGAAAACAAAACACATTTCTGAAAAAAAAAAACTTTAAAAAACGGGGTCAAATTTGACCCGAGGACAACACAAGGGTTGAGAGCGTTGTGTGGAACCATCCATGTTATTTTGGGGCAATTTGGTAGAAAGAAACTCATACGATATAGAAACTTATAAAAACGTAACTTTTAAAACAGGTTGAATTTGACCCGAGGACAACAGGACGGTTAAATGAGTACATTTATTTTGAGTAAAATTAGGTTCTTACCCTTATTTCCAGCTCTGGTCACCTGTCAGTAAATGTAAATGGACTGTTCTTATATAGCACCTTTCTAGTCTTAACGACTACTCAAAGCGCTTTCACATAGTACAGTAACCATTCACCATTCACACACATTAATACACTTTGGCCACCTGCTCATCAAATAAACACTCACACACATTTACACTCCAAAGGCGCAGCATCAGGAGCCATTCGCAGTTCAGTGTCTTGCCCAAGGACACTTTAAAATTTGATTTGATTTGATTTATTTAATTGTATCAAGAATTCAATTCAATTCAATTCAATTTTATTTATAGTATCAATTCATAACAAGAGTTATTTCAAGACACTTTACAGATAGAGTAGGTCTAGACCACACTCCAGAATTTACAAGGACCCAACTGTTCTAGTAGTTTCCTCCAGAAGAATGCCTTACACATGAAAAGACATCAAATACAATCGAGAATAAAAATGTTGTGAAGTCCAGGACTTACTTCCATTGTGGTCATCTTGGACATCTAGGGCCAGGGATTGAACCACCAACCTTCCAATTGGCAGGCAGCAGCTCTACCACAGCCACCCCGACACTTAGTCAGGGACTGTGATTGATTAGTCCACGTCTTCAAAAGGCAGTGAGAAGTAAAGAACTACATTTTGATTTGGAATTGACCCAGAAAACACATTTCAGAGTAATCCAACTAGCACTGGTGGACCCAGTGACACGCACACACACACCCACACCCACACCCAAAACAGTTCAAAGTAGCTACCAGGCGCAGTCACTGGGACAAAGACTGGATTCATGCTGCCAAACCTGCTACAGTCAGCTTCCCATTAAAAGGAAGAGAAAAAACACTCTCAGCACCAGCAAAACATGGCAGTAAATTAGGTGCTTGTCTGAGTTCAGGGGCCGGTTTTATGCTGAGTTTAGGGTGGAGACCTCTTCATGCTCTGCACCCAAGGGTCCCCACAGTTAGTTCAGGTGGAAGATCCCTCTGCACATAGGCTAGTCAGGCCTGTGGACACTGCCAAAGGTCCATAATTTAAGTCTGTTTTTTTAATTTTGTGAACTAGTGTTTTTTGTTGTAATAAACAAGTGTCTTTTGTGTGTCTGTCTGTCTGTCTGTCTGTCTGTCTAGTAGATGCAACCAGTCAGTATACTGGGCCAAGCAGGAGGATTTAGAGCTGACAGGGAGCTTTCCTGGTTAAAACAATGTTGTGAATTGTTTGGTAGCATGCTTCTTATTAAGCATTTAGAGATTTATCAATCTACGAAAGTCCCTTGTGGCTAATACAAAAAGTCTGTGTCCATAAGGTTTAAATCAAACCATTTTTATACCAATAGATTTCAACTGTTTCCAGCTGTATTTTGTATCTCCCTCTGAAAGACTGTTCACATCATCATGTATGAGGTGTCTGTCTCTGAGATGGGTTGCCTCTGCTGCAATACTACAAGTTTTATTAGTTATGCTCACAGCCAAATAAAACTGAAACGTCTTTCCAGAAACAATAGAGTGAATGGATAGTAAAGGCGACTTTCTAAAGTCTGAGATATTTTTCTCCCACATTATGTATAATGAGGCGGCAGTCAACCACTCAGATATATTTGACATAGCATCTATTCCAACTATATAACTCCAGAACACAGGACTCCATAAGTAGGCTGTTCTGGCAAAAACCTTGTATGTCCACAACCATTGCTTTTCATTTATGTGATATAATATTATAGTTTTTATTATTTCAAACACTCTGGGTATTATTCAACTATTCAATGACATTCATTCTAATTAAACCCATTCCCACTTTTTGATCTATTCCTACTATTTCACCTACTTCTTACATGTTCAAGGCAACAGTCCACTGTAGCATCCGCCTCTTTTTGATGTTGATAATATAAGTGTTCATTTCTTATACTGCACTGCAACTCTTGTGTGTATTGTGTAAAATGTGTATATTGATTAAGTGCATTGTGTGGGTGGGAAAGAAGATAAATAACCAATTTTAAACTGCTCTTTAATGTTTTACGTACAGCACTTTGAACTGAACTGTTGCTGATATATGCTATATAAATGCCTTGCCTTGGCTGGCCTTATTATTATGATTATATTATATACTGCATATTTTTTTACTACCTCGCCTATGATGTAGCCCTGCAGCGCATAGGTTAAAACGTGATCAAAAGTCATCTTTCCAATGTGATTTAAGGTTTCTCTGTAGAGCACAGCAGCTGACTGCGTTATCTCCATCGTGATAATGGAGGCCCGGTGCATTAGCGCGGCCTCTGAGCTCTGCTGGATCTCGCCCACTGGTGCCATTCTCCCCTCCATTAGGATCTGATTTCCGCCATGGAAACATCACTCAAAGCCCATTTCTCCGTCTTTGCATCTGTAATGTTCCATCGCTGCCAGCCAGCATGCCCCTAGCGATCATCCATCCACCCCTCCACCCCTGCATCCATCCCTTCATCCCTGCATGCACATGGGCAGGCAGCCCCACCCAGAGCCAGCCAGAAACCATGATCTAATGTTTATATAGGAACGCCTGCAGCACTGTGGCTGCAAAGGAGGGGGGGTGTAGGGGGGTGGGGGTTAGGATCAGGATATGACCAGTAATTTATTGAAATTTTCTGGTACAGGATATACAATCCTCTGTTCCAGACTCAAACACTGTGTACAACAACACAAAAATAATACAAACAAATTTGAAAATACACTAATTTCAATGATCACATTAATTTAAAAAAAAGAGGAACAACTCCCGCACTCTGCTCCTGCTATAGCATCACCTTTTATTTACAAAAAAGCAACATTTCTACGTTTCTTCATTAAGAGTATGTCAAACAACAAACACAACCGCCCCTCCCATCCTGTGTTCCCAGGTGTGGGACTATAGAAAATCACTTATCAAGGAGAGTATCTCTCAATCAACACATGTGTCACTTGTGCAGTATTTATATGCATGACACTTACTTTTTCTGGCTAAACTCCCCTACCTTGGCCCCTGAAAGCACCGTCATCTGGGGGTGCCTGTAGCTGGCTCACAGTCACCTATTGGCGGGTAAACAACTGCCGCTGGTAGCCGGTGTCCTGGAGCTCCGTAGCAGCTAAAAACAACCAGCAACTGCTGCTCAGATTTTATCGTTCTATGGCACTATGGTTCTATGTGTTCACGTCACAGCATTTTACTTAGTTAAAAATACTTCTATTTTAGGTATATAATATATGGTCTAATGGTCTGTATATACATTATACATATATATATATATATATATATATATATAT
>NC_045747.1:26964037-26968538 GCF_008692095.1 Etheostoma spectabile | reverse complement strand
TATATATATATATATATATATATATATATATATTAGGGTTGGGTGGTAATATGGTATTACGGTATACCATGGGGTCTTAAAAATAGCAATGGTTGTGGCCAAGTTGGCTCAGGGGTAGAGAAGGTGCACATGTACTATAGAGGTTTATTCCTCAATGCAGAGGTCCGGGGTTTAAATTCAACCTGCAATAATACTAGTTTTTAAAAAAAAATAGCAACAGTATCAGTTTCAATACCGTCTTGGAAAAAAAAGCAATGCAGTTATAAAGGAGACAAGGATTAAATATTAAATATAATTTATTTAATGCCTAAAAAAATGTGTTTGGTTGTCATCACATGGTAGTGTGGGGGAGAGGGGGGGAGAGAGAGAGAGAGAGAGAGAGAGAGAGAGAGAGTGCTCAGTAAGCGCGGTCGTCCCATATTTATGAGTTGAAAAATATTGAAAAATTTGAGTGTATTTCCCACCGTCATGAGTTGAAAAATATGGAACATTTTGAGTGTTTCCCATATTTATTAGTTGAAAAATATTGAAAAATTTGAGTGTATTTCCCACATTTATCAGTTGAAAAATATTAAATATTTTGAGTGAATTACTTCCTTATAAGTTGAGAAATATCAATATTTATAAGATAACATTCAAATAATTTAAGGCAACTGTACATGTAATTTTTATTTTATGTATACTTAAAACATTTAAAAACATCACTAAAATGTTTTTGTGTAATCTGTTACAAAATAACTTTTGAGTTCTGTGAACTTATTAGGGTTTACAGTGTATGCATTTAGTATAATTTGGAAAAGAAATGCAGGTCAGATAGAGGAATGGCATAGCAATAAAGGCAAATTCAAAAGTATTAGGTTACTGTATTAGGTTATTTAATGGCTTAGTATTATATGCAAAGAATGTATATATAAAGTCTTTAGGCCACACTACAAATAGGCCCAATTCAACATGCAACTTCATTTCATACAATACAGTCCCTGACAAAAGTCTTGTCGCTTATCTATTTTGTAGAAACACCTGCTATTAACCTGACTTTTAATTAATCAATTGGTGTAAGAAATAGCTCATATGAAAAGCTAAAACCTCCCAAATGATGTTCAATGCACTGAAATAAATTAGTTTCACTAAAAAAGATTTCTTTAAACAAGACAAGAAAGGTCAAATTTTGGCAAGACAAGTTTTGTCGCCTATACAGAAATTGAACAAATTTACTACAAATACTAAAATATGTCAGCAATTAAATAGTGGTGCTGTGAGATTCAAATTTAATATCTTGTATGACTCCATGAGCTGAAGGACTGCATCCATGCGGTTTGGCAAGGATTCATACAATGTATGAGTGAAGTCATCAGGAATAGCTAGGAAAGCAGTCTCGCATGCCTCCCAGAGTTCATCAATATTCTTTGGTTTGGTCTTCCATGCTTCCTCTTTCATCCTACCCCACATATGCTCATGATGTCATGTCTGGTGACTGGGCCGGCCAATCCTGGAGCATCTGATCTTCTTCGCCTTGAGGAACTTTGAAGTGGAGATGGAAGTATGCGATGGAGCACCATCCTGCTGGAGAATTTGGCCTCTTTTATGGTTGGGAATATAAGAGGTAGCTAAGATTTCTTGGTATTTGAGACTATTGATGTTGCTCACCCTGCAGATCTCTGCACACCCCATACGGATGTAACCCCAGACCATGATTTTTCCGCCACCAAACTTCACTGTTTTCGGGTGAATCTTGGATCCATGCGGGCTCCAAGGTCTCCTGAAATATTGCGGCAAATGTGGTGTAATTAACAGAAGATTCATCTGAAAAATCCACTTTCTCCACTTCTCCAGCGTCCATCTTTAGCAGGCTGTGGGCCTTGGCAAAGCCACACGGTTTTTCAATGTCTTTGTTTAGTGCTGGCTTCTGGGCACTGATTCGACCATGGAGGCCATTTCGAAAACAGAATCCGACAAACCGTTCTGGTGACACAGGGACTTCAGGGGACCAGGTCTGGTGGAGCTCTGCGCAGTGGAAAATGGGCTGGCCTTGGATTTTCGAGCCAACAAACGGTCCTCTCGAGCAGTTGTCTTGTGGGGGCTGCCTGACCTGGCTTGTCAAAAACATCTCCATGTCTTCAAATGTTTTTTTAATCCTTGTACTGACGCTGAGACACATGAAGGTGTCTGCACATCAGTGGACTGGTCTTCAGCCTCTTGATAATCAAAACTTGTCTCAGGGTGAATCTTAGGCATGTTTGCAGATGTCTAGTTGCAGTTGATGTGAAGGTCTAGTGTACTGGGGTTGTTTTTATACACACCTGAGAATATATTGATCCATTATTAGTCACAGGTGAAGCTCATAAGACAAGCGACAACACTTATGTCTTTGCAAAAACTGACAATGGGCTTTACCAAGCTGTGATATTATAATACTTTTTGACAGTTTCTTTTGCACTGAAACATTATTACAAAAGCTGTGGGATTAAAATGAGCATTCTTGTAAATAAATCTTGATTAGAAATATATTTCAGCGGCACTTCAGGTCAATTTGTACACAAGCGACAAGACTTTTGTCAGGGACTGTATATGCAGAAGGGGTCCTGCTCCATCTCTCTTTCAGTTAAGGGGACCTTGGCTTAAAAATAGTTGAAGATCTAAAGGTTCTGAAAGGTGACTTAAACCCCTCTGAGGTCATAAGGGCATTTTTACATACAATCTTGAATTCTCCCTTTAAGGGTATTTGCATATAACATGATCCCCATGTGTTTCATATCCATAGGTTTAAAACAAACAGCTTTCTGTATAATGATGCCCACAATGGTTCCAGAGCAGAGTAAAAAAAGAGATAATTTGGTCCTAAAGTGGAAAAAAGGAATTTTTAATATCTTTTTTTTTGAGTAGGAGTGTTGTCAAACATTGCTTGGACTCGTCGGTGAGTCCTTTGTCCTCAGACGTTTTACTTCTACCAAATTTTCTGGAAAGATACTTGGACTTTTACGCAATATAGCTTTCAAGTACTTTATGCAAGAATGTTGTTATGAGGTGTCTTTAATATGGAATTCCTTGTTTTAATTGTGGAAGATAAGCGGCAGGTGTAGTGTTCTTGTGTACATGTGCAGTCTGATCTGGATGTCTCAGTATGAATTCACAAGGTACCTCGATACCTTGTGTATTTAGTCTCTGTGCTTTCTTTGTCTCTTATTGGTTCATTGTCTAAGTGTTGCCTTATTGTTCACCATGTATTTGTTCAGTCATGTGGGATCTGTTGGATTTTCTTGCCACTTTTGGAATTGTGTTATAATTTTGGATTGTCTACCTCTGTTTGGATTTTTGCACTTCAGCATTAAGGTAAACCTGTATTTTTGCTGTTGAAATAAATTCTACACCTGCATCTGCCCCGTAGTGTCGTGTATTTCGGTTCCAGATTCCTTTTTTCCTGCTTCAGCCCTCGGTCAGCCTTGACAGAAAAACTGAAAAGGACTTGTAGAAATCACATCCTAAAGGGCCAACCATCTTTTTGAAGTGTGGATGTTTGTTTTTCTCCCTTTTTCTCTCCTCTCCATTCATAAGTGTATGCCAGTACATTCTGCTGAACCAAGAGGAGATGTGAGGGAGTGCTTTTTCTCCTCCTCAGCACGTCACTGTTTATACACCGGCCCTGTGTGTTCATTTGGCAGAGGATTTGGCGAAGGAAGAGGGAAGGGGTCTCCCGCTGGGCTGCCTAGTGACGGGCAAGCAGTCTGGGGAGGGGGGTTCAGGGGTCTGTTAGAAGGGATCTAGATTCTGTAAAAGTTGAAATAAGTGGGGAAATGCTTCTTTCTGGGACATTTTGCTGCTGCTTGAGGGACAACCTTGTAGACGTACATCACATTTAACTTTCCAGGATCTAAGGAAAGCAGCTGTGTTCCTCTCTTTATGATTCTCACATGTCCTCACACTTCAAGGTGAAAAGAACGATCCATATGACCAGGATGCGATTTTCCAGGGGGGATGCGTGGGATTTCACCTTTTCTGGTCTACATATCCCTTCCTCTTCTAAATAATTTTTTATCACCGGTGGGGACAAACTAAGGCGTCCTAACATGAACACACAGGGCCCTATTTTAACGCTATAAGCGAACAATGTGAAGTGCATGGTATAGGTGCGTTTAGGGCATGTCCAAATCTACTTTTGCTAGTTTGACTGCGAAAAAAGGGTCCGGGCGCATGGTGTCTTCATTAATTCACAGGTGTGTTTTGGACGTAACATACAATAAACCAATCAGAGGGCCTGTTTGTATCTTGGCCCATTGTTATTTTGATGGCGGATTTGCACCGTAATATTTTTATTTTTAATCTTTTTCGTGTGTGTGCTGCTGTGCTTCCCTGTGTGTATGTAACAAGCATAGTGTGCGTGCTCTGTGCACGAGCCTAGGCACATTTTACTAATGCATTGTTTTATAACATAATGAAATGCTGCGTCATTGACATTAGACCAAGTTTTTGTTGGTCAATGGCGCGATCACTTTCTGCTGCCGCA
>NC_045747.1:26963466-26964027 GCF_008692095.1 Etheostoma spectabile | reverse complement strand
ACGCCAAGAATTCACCTGAACACACCTCCTTGTAAGACCAGCGCACCCATGGGCGCAAAGATGGGCGCAAGTGCATTTGATATTTAAATGTCGTAGGCGCTGGACGGATGAAATTAACAACTGAGACGGTCTTGAAATAAGAAAGACAGCTGCACTTGCGCAGCGCCGGGTGCAAGACAGGGCCCATAGTGCCATAGAATGCTAAAACAGAGCAGCACTGGCTGGTTGTATTTAGCTGTTACAGCACTGTAAAATCCGATTAGTTAACCTTACTTGAAAAAAGCATGCAAACCGATTGCACTTAAAAAACTAAGTACAGTGGAATAGGTATTGCGTGTTGTATTAACAAATCCCTGTTTAGTATAGTATCCTTACTCTTGAGTTTAAGTAACTAAAGACATTTTGTGCAGTGTACTAGACCATTTATGTTAGGTGTACTCCTGACTTAGTATTGACTACTCAGAATTACTATTTCAAACAACTAAGTAATGTCATGTGAACTTTGCTTTGTGTGTACTCTAAACACAATTATTTAAGTTGGGCTAACTAATGTGACAATTC
>NC_045747.1:26963012-26963456 GCF_008692095.1 Etheostoma spectabile | reverse complement strand
GAATTTCTTGTTTTTAGTTACTTGAACAGGGAGCAAACCAATTGAAAAGACCAAGTAACTGTTACTTGTGTAAATTAAGTAAACAATCACTTTGCCTTATTCCATTTACAGTAATCAATTAGACATTGAGATTGTTATTCTAAAGAAGAATAACAATCTCAAACACCAAACGCTCACCTACTGCTCACTCTGTTCTGTTAACTCACTATACACTTGTCACATAAATGTACCCGAGAAGAAGTATAAAGTATCATAAATAGAAATACTTAACACACAACCACATTATAGTTGAAACAGGTTTATTCCTAAAACCTCAACATTGTTATTTAGTTTACAATGCTAAAATCAAAGTCTTAAAACCATTTGAATCTGGTATGAAGTATGCAATACCTTGACATTTGTAATTTCATTCTGAATGTATTTTATCATCTTAAAAATTATTAT
>NC_045747.1:26960934-26963002 GCF_008692095.1 Etheostoma spectabile | reverse complement strand
GTGCTTGGCCCAGCTACACCTTGTAATTACAATCAATCAAATTTTGGCCCATGAATTCTTGACTTCACTGCTAAGTATTTTTTTTTACCGGATTATTTACAGGAGTATGAATTTTTGGGAAATATACTTGATTTTATGAGTGTATCTGGTACAGTCAAATCTGCGCCTGAGACAGCTGGTAGAGATACTAATTGGTTTCGAGGAGATTAAAATGTTAGTCATTACTATAAGTGATCAGTACCACTTGAAGACAACATTCAGACTAAAATGATCAATGTCAAGGTATTAGTGCCAACCACAGAATATCTCTTCTCACAGAACCAGAACACACACGCATGCCTATTTCACTACCATACAATATCATTTTTTTTCAAAAGTACAGAGTGAAAGCAACACCAACGGGTGTGAACAACGAACTCTGTTGGACTGAATGTTTGCCTACTCATAGACACATCGGTACCAAAATGTTCTTCAATAACCTTCCAGTAATAGACAGCCAAGTACTTGGCTTTATAAAAAGACATACATTTGTCTTTGTGGAAAGAAAATTCCAACCCTGACCTTTATTTTAGATAGTCCTGACAGTGCTTACCTTTGTAATAATCGAAGTAAAGACCAACTTGGTAAAGCATATCAATTTCTGACAGCATCAACGGCCTAACCCTAAGTAAGTGAATCCGTTAGTATTATATACGCTTGATGGCAACCACCACTAACCACGTTGAATGTCCAATCACACCATCGGAGCCTCTATAGTCGTAAGCATAGTGATGAGAACCCAGTGGCTGATATAAAACAACACGATTTAAATAAAAGCAGCTGGACCACCTTACTAAACACAATTGTATCACCAAAGTCACACTCTTGATTTTATCTCCTAAGCGCAACAGATTTTAATAAGGCTTTGACACGTTAGCGGGAGTGAGTTGTGTGCCTCCCAGCCAGCTCACCGGTGAAGTTGAATGTGTTTTTCATGCTTAGGGTAAGTCCCAGTGTAGTGCATAGGACCCCAAACAAGAGACAAAGTTGTTTGAGGTAGTTTCTGAGACTGTCCATTACAATACCCCTTCAGAATGATGGCAGTAGGAGACTGGGTCAGAGATGGGATGTTTGGAGAGATAGGCGACATCTTCACGATGATAGTCACAACCCAGATACCTGGGCCCGGCCTCCTTACTGTCAAGAATCCTGTATCCAACCAAATGCCAAACATTACAACATGTAATGTTGATTGGCATTATCCTGTCATCAAGTCATCGGTCAGTCATCTGTCAAGTCAACACTCCCTCCAGCCTATTAGGTTTTCTACTTCACACCCACTAACGACATTCACCTAAAAACATTAATTTTATCTCTATCCTATACAATGTAATCAATTTTATTTTTTATTTAGTTTATTATTATTCAGGACAATGCACATTGATGAACTGCACAGCAGTACACGTAAATGTGCCAGTTTTAGCCCAGGGCTATATTCCATCCGCAGTCGCATAGCGTTGGAAGTTACGTAAAAAAGACTAGATAGTAGCATTTATGTATATAAAACAAGAAGAAACAAAACGAACAGAAAAAGAAGAGAAGAAAAACATTCAGCCCACTCTTTGTTCTGACCTCACAGTTCAATACGTATGTACTTTTTTAAGATACTAGAAATTACAAGTAGGTGTTGTAGAAGTTACTGGGGTCATCACAAATCATACAGGGTGCTGGAGAACACGGGTACGCACTGCGGTCACATCTTGTTTCTAGAGTTGATAGAACACCAAAGTTCAGATTATGCAACATTCCAAAGTTTGAAAGAGTTCACCATTTAATTCTTAACAGTGCTGAGAACCGTTCCTGATTGGAGTCGTTCTGTGAAGAGTCCTAATCCACAGCAAACGTAAGTCCCGTAGACGACCCCTTGAATCAATTGGGCTGGCACCATCTCAGCAAGTTTCTCTCCAAGCACTTTCCTTTCTTTGGACTTGAAGATGGGGCCAAATGTGTGGTGTGTAGCGGGTCAACAGCCCCAAAAAGTCATTCGCCAGTTTGTTGTAGCTATTCTGTGTTCTCACAACACCTACAA
>NC_045747.1:26959138-26960909 GCF_008692095.1 Etheostoma spectabile | reverse complement strand
ACAGAACCAGAACACACACGCATGCCTATTTCACTACCATACAATATCATTTTTTTTCTCAAAAGTACAGAGTGAAAGCAACACCAACGGGTGTGAACAACGAACTCTGTTGGACTGAATGTTTGTCTACTCATAGACACATCGGTACCAAAATTGTTCTTCAATAACCTTCCAGTAATAATAGTCGACAGCCATGTACTTGGCTTTATAAAAAGACATACATTTGTCTTTGTGGAAAGAAAATTCCAACCCTGACCTTTATTTTAGATAGTCCTGACAATGTGGCTTACCTTTGGTAATAATCGCAAAGGTAAAGACCAAACTTGGTATAGCATCAAGTTTCTGACAGCAATCAACCTGGCCTAACCCTAAGTAAGTGAATCCAGTTTATTATATAGCCCTATGGACAACCCCACTCAACCATCGTATGAATTCCGAATACACCCTCGGCAGCCTCTATAGTCTGTAAGCATTAGTGCTGATGAACCAGTGGCTGCTATAAAGACCAGATTTTAAATAAAAGCGCTGGACACTTTACATAAACACAATTGTATACCCAGAAGTCACATCTTGATTTTTATCTCCTAAGCGACCAACAGATTTTAAAGGTTTGAACGTTAGGGGAGAGATTTGGTGCCTCCCAGCCAGCTCACCGGTGAAGTTGAATGTGTTTTTCATGCTTAGGGTAAGTCCCAGTGTAGTGCATAGGACCCCAAACAAGAGACAAAGTTGTTTGAGGTAGTTTCTGAGACTGTCCATTACAATACCCCTTCAGAATGATGGCAGTAGGAGACTGGGTCAGAGATGGGATGTTTGGAGAGATAGGCGACATCTTCACGATGATAGTCACAACCCAGATACCTGGGCCCGGCCTCCTTACTGTCAAGAATCCTGTATCCAACCAAATGCCAAACATTACAACATGTAATGTTGATTGGCATTATCCTGTCATCAAGTCATCGGTCAGTCATCTGTCAAGTCAACACTCCCTCCAGCCTATTAGGTTTTCTACTTCACACCCACTAACGACATTCACCTAAAAACATTAATTTTATCTCTATCCTATACAATGTAATCAATTTTATTTTTTATTTAGTTTATTATTATTCAGGACAATGCACATTGATGAACTGCACAGCAGTACACGTAAATGTGCCAGTTTTAGCCCAGGGCTATATTCCATCCGCAGTCGCATAGCGTTGGAAGTTACGTAAAAAAGACTAGATAGTAGCATTTATGTATATAAAACAAGAAGAAACAAAACGAACAGAAAAAGAAGAGAAGAAAAACATTCAGCCCACTCTTTGTTCTGACCTCACAGTTCAATACGTATGTACTTTTTTAAGATACTAGAAATTACAAGTAGGTGTTGTAGAAGTTACTGGGGTCATCACAAATCATACAGGGTGCTGGAGAACACGGGTACGCACTGCGGTCACATCTTGTTTCTAGAGTTGATAGAACACCAAAGTTCAGATTATGCAACATTCCAAAGTTTGAAAGAGTTCACCATTTAATTCTTAACAGTGCTGAGAACCGTTCCTGATTGGAGTCGTTCTGTGAAGAGTCCTAATCCACAGCAAACGTAAGTCCCGTAGACGACCCCTTGAATCAATTGGGCTGGCACCATCTCAGCAAGTTTCTCTCCAAGCACTTTCCTTTCTTTGGACTTGAAGATGGGGCCAAATGTGTGGTGTGTAGCGGGTCAACAGCCCCAAAAAGTCATTCGCCAGTTTGTTGTAGCTATTCTGTGTTCTCACAACACCTACAA
>NC_045747.1:26944444-26959113 GCF_008692095.1 Etheostoma spectabile | reverse complement strand
GGGTACGTTGAGCGGAAGCACAATTCTTCAGTGAAGGTACAATAACACCCAAAGTGTTTGGTTCATTTTTTTGTGTTCTATTTCTAGTTGTATTAAATGTGTTTTTTATTTCAAATATTTGATTGGTGTGTGTTCACAGATGCCGTACTGCCGAGCTTTAGCCGTAAGATTGGTGCTCTTTGTGTGGAGTGTTTTGGTGTTGGATATCAGTCTCCATCCCCACTGACTTCTACCTCCAGCGGCCCTGCTGCTAGAGGTGAAAATACTTTGGTGCTTCAGAAGGTGCCCTGAGGCTCCGACCCAGGTCAGCCCGTGCACTCTCAAACCTCCAAACCTAAAAGCAGGGAAGGTGATTAAGCGAGAGACATCAGATCTGCATCCGAGGCACTGTGAGCTCAGTCTGGTTTTGGCCTGTATCATCCGTGAAAGTGATACGGAAAAAAGTTACAGGTCGACAGGTAAGAGTGTCATTGTGACTTTTAGTAAAAGTGACCAGGGTTCTTTTCAGACATTAGCCGGGCAGGTTAAGGGTAACTTGGTTTTTTTTCAACCGGAACCTATTTTCCTGTGTATAATGAACCTTAATTCACCCATTTAAATGTGGAATAAGCTAAAATGTATTGTCATTTAAATGGAGTCTGGTTGGTTTGGCAATGGCGATTTCTGAGCTGTTTCTGGTCAACAAAAAGGGTATCTCTGTAGGGATCCTTAACGTAATGTTTTTAAAACACTTAGAATATTAATTTGAGTTCTTAGTTAGTCGGCTATCACCAGACCAAGCCAAACTCAAAAGATTTGAGATTGAGCGTTGGTTGGGGAGTTGCTCTGTATTTTTCAGCACAAGAGCGCGTGACCAACAGGCATAGTTCAAATGACTCTGTACGCAAAGGTAGTCCTTCAACCAATCTGACCACACAATCCGGGTGACGGACTTTGCAGAGCGAGCTTTTACCAAAGCCTTTGGTAGTAAGCAGCTTGGTTCGTGGCTGCCGGGTTGCAACGTTCTTGCTCAATTACTGGATCAATTAAAAGATTTTTGTTACATGTAGTCACTTAGACACCAATAATGGTTGAAATAGGGGCCCATTTTGAAAATTACAAAAAATTAGCTTTTAAATTCAGACTTATGGCACCAGCTCAGTCTGTAGGGAGTTGGGTTGGGCGCTGGAGGGTGCTGGTTCACCTTCTGGGCACTGCAGGGTTGCTCTTGAGCAAGGGCACGAGCCCCCCCAACGTGCCGGGCGTCTGTCCATGGACAGCTGCAGCTCCCCCACTCTGGATATTTTCTCCATAGTGTATGTAGAGGTACTGAGCATGTGTGTGTATTTCAGGCCTGTGTGTAGGTGTATCTAACAACAGAGCATTGGGACTTTTGTGTGAAAAGTGACCAGGGTACTAATTCAGACATGAGCCTGGGTAGGTTAGATTTAAAGGTGTGCATGTGAAGGGGCTTTAAGAGCAATCTGAGAACGCTAGTGTGGTGGGAAGACTATCTGACTGAATGGCATTTTTGATTGTGTCCACATGATAGTGAATTGGCACACCCACAACACACACACACATACACACACACACAACACTATTTCGAAGGTGTCTCTGTTATTTTAGCTCTACAGTCAACATCTCACACCATGGAAACAGTAAAAAAAAAACACTCCAAGTTTACAAATTCATCAACTGATCTTTAAACCAGATGTTGATGCATAGACAGTATAAGTGAAGCCAAAACACTGGATGGCCCTGGTGGCTGCTGCAGTAATAGGTCAAATTACATTTCTACCAGAGGTTGTCATTAGTTAGTTCTGGTCACGTTTTCATGATCATGTTTGTTCAAGAGTTCATTTATCTGATCAGTTTTTTTTATGTTATTGATGCTATAAAACCAGGGTGAAATATCATGATTAACAGCTGTAATTGATTCACGATTGGTCGGTGGGTGGAATTAACCATTGTCCTCAGAATCCACCAGAGTTTAAATGCCAAAGACAAAGAAACGAGGGAAGGCGACAAAGCGACTCTGGCTGTAAGAAGAGGCCCATCGGTCGGCACCTGAGCAATCCAGAAATTGAACGTTGTCGATATAGACTACCCTCTCGTAAACTGAAAAACAGGAGCACTTTGTCATCACACCCGGGGGTTAAGAAGGTTAGCCAAGGAGCAGCTGCCCGCCACCCGCCATTCATCAAAGGACAGAAATTGCAAGATACTTTTACCTTCTTGCCATTACGCTCGGCATAAATGATCGCGATGGCGATGAGGTCGTTCTTCCTGTTGAAGGGCTTGTGTGGGTATAGTGCTGAGGAGGGTTGGAATATACTATTACACATTGTTTTCAGGCACTTTAAAACTGAAAAAAAACGTCCACAGCTTCTTTTTTCTGCAGTTTTCAGCTCTTTCTCTGCCAATCCTCTTAAACAGGTGGAGCATTGGCGAACAAGATGTGCAAACCATTCGGGGCTTACCCCAAACCTGGGGGGGGGGGGGGGGGGAGTCCCAGGCATGCTTGCCCATTAACAGTACTATTTTCAAGCCATTTAACAATATAATGCCTAGAAAATCTGTGCTCATTCGGAAAAAACATCATAGTTGCCAATAAAAAACAACTCATCTGTAGAGCAGACATTGGGGTTGTCTGTAAGTTCTCCAAAATTCATCATCTTTTCAGCATTTGAAATCAGACCCCTAACAAGATTTGGGCTTTTGAGAAACACTCAGGCTTGCGCCCTAGAAGCCAGTCCGCCCCTGAAAGTGGATCTAATGTAAACCTAGCGGACTTCCATCTTTTTATTACATCGGATTCCAGACAGTGGGAGACAAGGAGAGGAACAGAGTATCGACCATTCCAAAGCTAGGTCATCAGATGGTGACCTGACCCACATGGAGAGAGAACAGAGCCAGCATTGAGCTGCAGCGAGCCCCAATTCTGAGCGCCTCTGGGAGAGCTGGAGGCCCAGGAGGAGCCCTGCCTGGATCTCTGCCAAACAGCCCATCAATGCAGCTGGAGTCAATGGAAACGGACTCAAGCTCACCCATCTGTCTCTCTGCCGAGCAATGATAGCGTAACACCACGTTGGAAATGATTCACTATTGTTTCATAATTTCACCTTTTCTTCAGGACAATGCCCCGTTCCATTGAACCAAATGCTGGTGGAGGGGGGTGGGGTGGGGGGAATAATAAAACCTCCATGCAGAGCGAGGAAGGGTCTGGCTAGTCCACATGGTTGTCTGGAATGGAGAGAAAACATGCTCTGTTTTATTGCATTTCTTTGTTTCCTTTTATTACTTTTTCTAAAGATTTGGCATTTCCAGCCATTTATTTTTGACAGGACAGCTGAAGACATGAAGGGGGATTGACATGCAGCAAAGGGCCAAGGTCAGAGTGCAAACCCGGGCCCGTTGTGGAGGAGTACACCTCTATAAATGGATGCCCCACTCTTCCAACTCAGCTATTCATCGTTCTTTAAACCAATTACAATCATCTGCAAAGTGTGCCAAAATAGAGAAACTCAGATTGGACAGATAGTCTAGCTAGCGGTTGGATTACCCTGCAGAGCTTCTGAGGACCAGGTAACCATAGTCCTTGGAAATCCACGGAGGTTGGACGCTAACACAAAGAAAGAGGAAGGAAACGGACATCAAGGTGAAAAAAACAATGCATCTGGCAGAATTTCATGTCACACAGGAGGGAAACGTCAAGGATTAGACTATTAGTATTCAAACCAAGTGAAATTACTAACCAAGACGAATACAGTATGCATTTGTGTCATTTCACTATTGAACAGATGTACCTGTCTGGTTGGATATGAATGTTTGCCCAGTTAATAAGTCTCCTAGCACAATCTGCTCATGTTACAGTGCACTGATTTAGCCAGTTTTGAAATACAAGAAGTCAATTCACTTACTTTTATATCTTTGGAGGAAATGCTACAGTTGAACATGTTTCAGACTGCAACTCACACGAGGCTGAAGGGCGATTCGTGGCATGTCCGTTTCTTTGGTTGTCCATTGGTATAACTGTTTCAACCCCACACACCAAAAGAGTCTGCAATAGCTTTGTGTAGTGCACGGGCACGGACAGCTGGAGTCTTCTCAATGGCACGTGATCACGCAAGAATCCTGGGATCACTATCACACAAAAACCCATCTTGTCAGGCTTCCTATTCCGACAAAGTTAAAGTGTTGAAGTACAGGATGTGTAGTCATCTGGGTCGGGATTACACAGTTTTTGGTAGGTTCAGAGGAACGGAGGGTAATGGATGATCACAGATATGTCAAAGTGTGGTCATGCTAAAAACGAAATACAACACCCAAAATTCAATGAAAGTATAGATCTTATCCTTAATTTGAATAACTCTGTATTGTCTTCTTATCACCCAAAATTGACCTGGTTTGCTAAGATAAAGTAGCTGCTGAAATTGTCCCCCATTTCGTCTACATCTTTAGCCAATTTGATTCCAAATATATTACGTAACTCATTTTACACTTCTGTCTGGAATGTATGGTCACTGCACCTCATTACATGAAATGATGCCAATTGTTGAGTAAAATTTGCAGAAATTTTGAATTATGTTGATTAATGGTTAAGATCAAAGGAACATAATGTGTATTATGACAGAATTTTGACCCAGGTAAACCATAACAGTAGTGATCATCAATATTATTTAGTGTTACATGTTATTTTGGGGGAAATTTAGTTTTGAAAACAAAACACATTTCTGAAAAAAAAAACTTTAAAAACGGGGTCAAATTTGCCCCCGAGGACCACACAAGGGTTGAGAGCGTGTGGTGGAAACCATCCATGTTATTGTGGGGCAATTTGGTAGAAAGAAACTCCACGATATAGAAACTTATAAAAAACGTAACTTTTAAAACAGGTTGAATTGACCCGAGGACAACAGGACGGTTAAATGAGTACATTATTTTGAGTTAAAAATTAGGTTCTTACCCTATATTCCAGCTCTGGTCACCTGTCAGTAGTAAATGTAAATGGACTCTGTCTTATATAGCACCTTTCTAGTCTTAACGACTACTCAAGCGCTTTCACATAGTACAGATAACATTCACCTTCACACACATTATACACTTTGGCCACTGCTCAACAATAAACAACCACACACATTACACTCCAAAGCGCGCAGCATCAGGAGCCTTCGCAGTTAGAGTGTCTTGCCCAAGGACACTTTAAAATTTGATTTGATTTGATTTATTTAATTGTATCAAGAATTCAATTCAATTCAATTCAATTTATTTATAGTACAATTCATAACAAGAGTATTTCAAGACACTTTAAACGATAGAGTAGGTCTAGACCACACTCCAGAATTTAAAAGGACCCAACTGTTATAGTAGTTTCCTCCAGAAGAATGCTTACACATGAAAAGACATCAAATCAATCGAGAATAAAAATGTTGTGAGTCCAGGACTTACTTCCATTGTGGTCATCTTGGACCATCTAGGGCCAGGATTGAACACCAACCTTCCAATGCAGGCAGCAGCTCTACCCCAGCCACCCCGACATTAGTCAGGGACTGTGATTGATTAGTCCACGTCTTCAAAGGCAGTGAGAAAAGTAAGATACATTTTGATTTGGAATTGCCCAGAAAACACATTTCAGAGTAATCCACTAGCACTGGGGACCCAGTGACCGCACACACACACACCCACCCACACCCAAAACGTTTAAAGTAGCTACCAGGCGCAGTCCACTGGGGACAAAGACTGGATTCATGCTGCCAAACCTGCTACAGCAGCTTCCATTAAAAGGAAGAGAAAAAACACTCTCAGCACCAGCAAAACATGGCAGTAAATTAGGTGCTTGTCTGAGTTCAGGGGCGTTTTATGCGAGTTTAGGGTGGAGACTCTCTCATGCTCTGCACCCAAGGGTCCCCACAGTATTTCGGTGGAAGATCCTTGCACATAGGCTAGTCAGGCCTGTGGACACTGCCAAAGGTCCTCATTTAAGTCTGTTTTTTTAATTTGTGACCTAGGATTTTTTGGTTGTAATAAACAGTGGTCTTGTGTGTGTCTGTCTGTCTGTCTGTCTGTCTGTCAGTAGATGCAACCAGTCAGTATACTGGGCCAAGCAGGAGGATTAGAGCTGACAGGGAGCTTCCTGGTTAAAACAATGTTGTGAATTGTTTGGTAGCATGCTCTTATTAAGCATTTAGAGATTTATCAATCTACGAAAGTCCCTGTGGCTAATACAAAAAGTTGTGTCCATAAGGTTTAAATCAAAACCATTTTTATACCAATAGATTTCAACTGTTTCCAGCTGTATTTTGTATCTCCCTTGAAAACTGTTCACATCATCTGTATGAGGGTGTCTGTCTCTGAGATGGGTTGCCCTGCGGCAATACATACAAGTTTTATTAGTTATGCTCACAGCAAATAAAATGAAACGTCTTCCAGAAACAATAAGTGAATGGATAGTAAAGGCGAACTTTCTAAAGTCGAGATATTTTTCCCCACATTTGTATAATGAGCGGCAGTCAACCACTCAGATATATTTGACATAGCATCTATTCCAACTATATACTCCAGACACAGGGACTCCATAAGTAGGCTGTTCTTGAAAAACCTTGTATGTCCACAACCATTGCTTTCATTTATGTGATATAATATTATAGTTTTTATTATTTCAACAACTCGGTATTTATAACTATTCAATGACATTCATTTAAGATAACCATTCCCACTTTTTGATCTATTCCTACTATTTCACTACTTCTACATGTTCAGGCAACAGTCCACTGTAGCTCCGCCTCTTTTTGATGTTGATAATATAGTGTCATTTCTTATACTGCCACTGCAACTCTTGGTGTATGTGTAAAAATGTGTATATTGATTAAGTGCATGTGTGTGGGGGAAAAAGAGATAAATAACCAATTTAAAACGCTCTTTAATGTTTTACGTACAGCTTTGAACTGAACTGTTGTGATAATAGCTATATAAAGGCCTTGCTTGGCTGGCACTTATTATTATGATTATATTATATACTGCATTTTTACTACCTCGCCTATTGATGTAGCCCTGCACGCATAGGTTTAAAAGTCGATCAAAGTCACTTTCCAATGGATTTAAGGAGTTTCTCTGTAGAGCCAAGCAGCTGACTGCGTATCTCC
Source organism: Etheostoma spectabile (assembly GCF_008692095.1). Taxonomy (NCBI): domain Eukaryota; kingdom Metazoa; phylum Chordata; class Actinopteri; order Perciformes; family Percidae; genus Etheostoma; species Etheostoma spectabile. Next base: position 26,951,992 of record NC_045747.1, on the reverse strand, counting down.
ATCGTGATAATGGAGGCCCGGTGCATTAGCGCGCGGCCTCTGAGCTCTGCTTGGATCTCGCCCACTGGTGTTGCCATTCTCCCCTGCCATTAGGATCTGATTCCGCAACTGGAAACATCACTCAAAGCCCATTTCTCCGTCTGTTGCATCTGTAATGTTCCATCGCTGCCAGGCCAGCATTGGTGCCCTAGCGATCATCCATCCAACCCTCCACCCCTGCATCCATAGCCTTCATCCATGCATGCACATGGGCGGCAGCCCCACCCAGAGCCGCCAGAAGAAGAACCATGATCTAATGTTTATATGGAAACGCCTCTGACAGCACTGTGGTGCTAAGGATGGGGGGGGTTAGGGGTGTGGGGGTTAGGATCAGGATAGGAACAGTAATTTTTGAAATTTCTGGTACAGGATATCAATCTCTGTTCCAGATCACAACACTGTGTACAACAACACAAAAATAATAACAAACAAATTTGAAAATACACTAATTTCAATGATCACATTAATTTAAAAAAAAGAGGAACAACTCCCGCACTTTGCTCCTGCTATAGACTCACCTTTTATTTACAAAAAAGCAACATTTCTACGTTTCTTCATTAAGAGTTTGTCAAACAACAAAACACAACCGCACCTCCCATCTCCTGTGTTCCCAGGTGTGGGGACTATAGAAAATCACTTTATCAAGGAGAGTATCTCTCAATCAAACAGTGTTCACTGTGCAGTATTTTATGCATGACACTTACTTTTTTGGCTAAACTCCCCTACCTTGGCCCTGAAGAGCACAGTCATCTGGGGTGCCTGTAGCTGGCTCCAGTCACCTATTGGCGGGTTCAAACAACTGCCGCTGGTAGCCGGTGTCCTGGAGACTCCGTAGCAGCTATAAAACAACCAGCAACGCTGCTCAGATTTTATCGGTCTATGGCACTATGGTCTATGTGTTCACGTCAGCATTTATAGTTAAAAAATACTTCATTTTTAGTATATAAATATATGGTTAATGGTCTGTATAACATTCATACATATATATATATATATATATAGTTATATATATATATATATATATATATATATGATATATTAGGGTTGGGTGGTAATATGGTATTACGGTATACCATGGGGTCTTAAAAATAGCAATGGTTTTGTGCCAAGTTGGCTAGGGGTTAGAGAAGGTGCACATGTACTATAGAGGTTATTCCTCAATGCAGAGGTCCGGGTTTAAATAACCTGCAAGAATACTAGTTTTAAAAAAAAATAGCAACAGTATCAGTTTCAATACCGTCTTGGAAAAAAAAGCAATGCAGTATAAAAGAGGGACAAGGATAAAAATTAAATATAAGTTATTTAATGCCTAAAAAAATGTGTTTGGTTGTCATCACATGGTAGTGTGGGGGAGAGGGGGGGAGAGAGAGAGAGAGAGAGGAGAGGAGGAGAGGAGAGAGTCTAGTAGGCGGTGTCCCATTTTATGAGTTGAAAAATATTGAAAAAGTTTGAGTGTATTTCCACCGTCATGAGTTGAAAATATGGAACCATTTGAGTGTTTCCCATATTTATTAGTTGAAAAATATTGAAAAATTTGAGTGTATTTCCCACATTTATCAGTTGAAGAAATATAAATATTTTGAGTGAATTACTTCCTTATAAGTTGAGAAATATCAATATTATAAGATAACATTCAAATAATTTAAGGCAACTGTACATGTAATTTTTATTTTATGTATACTTAAAACCATTAAAAACTCACTAAAAGTTGTTTGTGTAATCTGTTACAGAAATAACTTTGAGTTCTGTGAACTTATTAGGGGTTACAGTGTATGCATTTAGTATTTAATTGGAAAGAAATGCAGGTCAGATAGAGGAATGGCATAGCAATAAAGGCAAATTCAAAAGTATTAGTTAGTATTTTAGGTTATTTAATGGCTTAGTATTAAATGCAAAGAATTGATATATAAGTCTTTAGGCACACTACAATAGGCCATTCAACATGCAACTTCATTCATACAATACAGTCCTCGCAAAAGTCTTGTCGCTATCTATTTTGTAGAAACACCTGCTATAACCTGACTTTTAATTAATCATTGGTGTAAGAAATCAGCTCATATGAAAAGCTAAAACCTCCCAAATGATGTTCACATGCACTGAAATAAATTAGTTTCACTACAAAAAGATTTCTTTAACAAGACAGAGAAAGGTCAAATTTTGCAACAGACAAGTTTTGTCGCCTATACAGAAATTGAACCAAATTTACTACAAATACTAAATATGTCAGCAATTAAATAGTGGTGCTGTGAGATTCAAATTTAATATCTTGTATGACTCCATGAGACTGAAGGACTGCATCCTGCGGTTTGGCAAGGATTCAACAATGTATGGTGAAGTCATCAGGAATAGCTAGAAAGCAGTCTCGCATGCCTCCCAGAGTTCACTATTCTTTGGTTTGGTCTTCCATGCTTCCTCTTTCATCCTACCCCACATATGCTCATGATGTCATGTCTGGTGACGGTCCGGCCAATCCTGGAGCATCTGATCTTCTTCGCCTTGAGGAACTTTTGAAGTGGAGATGGAAGTATGCGATGGAGCACCATCCTGCTGGAGAATTTGGCCTCTTTTATGGTTGGGAATATAGAGGTAGCTAAAGATTTCTTGGTATTTGAGGATATGAGTGTTGCTCACCCTGCAGATCTCTGCACACCCCATACGGGATGTAAACCCCAGACCATGATTTTTCCGCCACAAACTTCACTGTTTTCTGGGTGAATCTTGGATCCATGCGGGCTCCAGGAGGTCTCCTGAAATATTGCGGCAAATGTGGTGTAATTAAACAGAAGATTCATCTGAAAAATCCACTTTCTCCACTTCTCAGCGTCCATCTTTAGCAGGCTGTGGGCCTTGGCAAAGCCACACGGTTTTTTCAATGTCTTTGTTTAGTGCTGGCTTCTGGGCAACTTGATTCGACCATGGAGGCCATTTCGAAAACGAATCGACAAACCGTTCTGGTGACACAGGGACTTCAGGGGACCAGGTCTGGTGGAGCTCTGCGGCAGTGGAAAATGGGCTGGCTTGGATTTTGAGCCAACAAACGGTCCTCTCGAGCAGTTGTCTTGTGGGGGTCTGCCTGACCTGGCTTGTCAAAAACATCTCCAGGTCTTCAAATGTTTTTAATCCTTGTACTGACGCTGAGACACATGAAGGTGTCTGCACATCAGTGGACTGGTCTTCAGCCTCTTGATAATCAAACTTGTCTCAGGGTGAATCTTAGGCATGTTTGCAGGAGTCTAGTTGCAGTTGATGTGAAGGTCTAGTGTACTGGGGTTGTTTTATACACACCTGAGAATATATTGATCCATTATTAGTCACAGGTGAAGCTCATAAGACAAGCGACAACACTTATGTCTTTGCAAAAACTGAACAATGGGCTTTACCAAGCTGTGAATTATAATACTTTTGACAGTTTTCTTTTGCACTGAAACATTATTACAAAGCTGTGGGATTAAATGAGCATTCTTGTAAATAAATCTTGATTAGAAAATATATTTCAGCGGCACTTCAGGTCAATTTGTAACACAAGCGACAAGACTTTTGTCAGGGTGACTGTATATGCAGAAGGGGTCCTGCTCCATCTCTCTTCAGTTAAGGGGACCTTGCTCTTAAAAAAATAGTGTGAAATCTAAAGGTTCTGAAAGGGACTAAACCCCTCTGAGGTCATAAGGGCAATTTTACATACAATCTTGAATTCTCCCTTAAGGGTATTTGCATATAACATGATCCCCATGTGTTTCATATCCAAGGTTTAAAACAAACAGGCTTTCTGTAAATGATGCCCACAATGGTTCCAGAAGCAGAGTAATAAAAAAGAGAGAATTTGGCTAAAGTGGAAAAAAGGAATTTTTAATATCTTTTTTTTTTGAGTAGGAGTGTTGTCAAACATTGCTTGGACTCGTCGTGAGTCCTTTGTCAGACGGTTTTATTCTACCAAATTTTCTGGAAAGATACTGGACTTTTACGCAATATAGCTTTCAAGTACTTATGCAAGAATTGTGTTATGGAGGTGTCTTTAATATGGAATTCCTTGGTTTAATGTGGAAGATAAGCGGCAGGTGTAGTGTTCTTGTGTACATGTGCAGTCGATCTGGATGTCTCAGTATGGAATTCACAAGGTACCTCGATACCTTGTGTATAGTCTCTGTGCTTCTTTGTCTCTATTGGTTCATTGTCGACGTGTTGCCTTATTGTTCACCATGTATTGTTCAGTCATGTGGGATCGTTGGTTTCTTGCCACTTTTGGAATGTGTTATTAATTTTGGTAGTGCTTACCGTCGTTTGGATTTTGCACTTCAGCATAAGGTAAACCTGTATTTTTGCTGTTGAAATAAATTTACACCTGCATCTGCCCCGTAGTGTCGTGTATTTCGTTCCAGATTCCTTTCCTGCTTCAGCCCTCGGTCAGCCTTGGACAAGAAAAACTGAAAAGGACTTGTAGAAATCACATCCTAAAGGGCCAACCATCTTTTGAAGTGGGGATGTTTGTTTTTCTCCCTTTTTCCTCCTCTCCATTCATAAGTGTATGCCAGTACATTTTGCTGAACCCAGGAGGAGATGTGAGGGAGTGCTTTTCTCCTCCTCAAGCACGTCACTGTTTATACACCGGCCCTGTGTGTTCATTTGGCCGAGGATTTGGCGAAGGAAGCAGGGAATGGGTCTCCCGCTGGGCTGCTAGTGACGGCAAGCGGTCTGGGGAGGGGGGTTCAGGGGTCTGTTAGATAGGGATCTAGATTCTGTAAAATTGAAATAAGTGGGGAAATGCTTCTTTCTGGGACATTTTGTGCTGCTTGAGGGACAACCTTGTAGACGTACATCAATTTAACTTTCCAGGACTAAGGAAAGCAGCTGTGTTCTCTCTTTATGATTCTCACATGTCCTCACACTTCAAGGTGAAAAGAAACGATCCATATGCCAGGATGCGATTTCCAGGGAGGGATGCGTGGGATTTCACCTTTTATGGTCTACATATCCCTTCCTCTTCTAAATAATTTTTTATCACCGGTGGGGACAAAATAAGGCTCTAACATGAAAACACAGGGCCCTATTTAACGCTATAAGCGCACAATGTGAAGTGCATGGTAATAGGTGCGTTTTAGGGCATGTCCCAAATCTACTTTTGCTAGTTTGACTTCGGAAAAAAAAGGGTCCGGGCGCATTGTGTCCATTAATTCACAGGTGTGTTTTGGACGTAAACATACAATAAACCAATCAGAGGGCCTGTGTATCTGGCCCCATTGTTATTTGATGGCGGATTTGCACCGGATATTTTTATTTTTAATCTTTTTCGTGTGTGTGCTGCTGTGCTTCCCTGTGTGTGTATGTAACAAGCATAGGTGGTGCGTCTGTGCACGAGCCTAGGCACATTTTAAATTGCTTTTAAACAAATAGAAATGCTGCGTCATTGAACATTAGACCAGTTTTGTTGGACAATGGCGCGATCACTTTCTGCTGCCGCAAGATAGCAATACGCCAGAATTCACCTGAAACACCTCCTGTAAGAAAGCGCACCCATGGGCGCAAAGAGTGGCGCAAGTGCATTTGATATTTAAATGTCGTAGGCGCTGAGGATGAAATTAACAACTGAGACGGTCTTGAATAAGAAAGACAGCTGCAGGCGCAGCGCGGGTGCAAGAACAGGGCCCATCGTGCCATAGAATGCTTAAAAACAGAGCCAGCACTGGTGGTTGTATTTAGCTGTTCAGCACTGTAAAATCGATTAGTTAACCTTACTTGAAAAAAGCATGCAAAACCGATGCACTAAAAACTAAGTACAGTGGATAGGTATTGCGTGTTGTATAACATCCCCGTTCTAGTACGTATACTTTACTCTGAGTTTAAGTAACTAAAGACATTGTGCAGTGTACTAGACCATTATGTTAGTGTACTCCTGACTTAGCTATGACTACTCAGAATTACTATTTCAAACAACTAAGTAATGTCATGTGACCTTTGCTTTGTGTTACTCTAAACACAATTATTTAAGTTGGGCTAAAATAATTGGACAATTCCTGCAAACTTAGAATGTCTGTTTTTAGTTACTGAACAGGAGCAAACCAATTGAAAAGACCAAGTAACTGTTACTTGTGTAAATTAAGGAAACAATCACTTTTGCCTTTTTCCATTACAGTAATCAATTAGACTATTGAGATTGGTTATTCTAAAGAAGAATAACAATCTAAAACAACAAACGCTCACCTACTGCTCACTCTGTTCTGTTAATCACTATACACTTGTCACATAAATGTACCCGAGAAGAAGTATAAGGTATCATAAATAGAAATACTAACCACAAACCACATTATAGTTGAAACAGGTTTATTCCTAAAACCTCAACATGTTTATTTATTTACAATGCTAAATCAAAGTTCTAAAACCATTGAATCTGGTAGAAGTAGGCAATACATTGACATTTGTATTTCATTCTGAATGTATTATCATCTTAAAAATATTATTGTGTGCTTGGCCCAGCTACACCTTGTACTTACTACAATATCAAATTTTGGCCCATGAATTTTGACTTCATGACTAAGTATTTTTTTTTACCGGATATTTTACAGGGTATGAATTTTTGGGAATAATATCTTGATTTATGAGGTGTATTCGTACAGTCAAATCTTCGCCTGAGACAGCTGGTAGAGATACTAATTGGTTCGAGAGAATTAAATGTTAGTCATTACTATAAGTGATCAGTACCACTTGAAACAACCTTCAGACAAAATGATCAATGTCAAGGTATTGTGCCAACACAGAATATCTCTTCTCACAGACAGACACAAACACGCATGCTCTGTATTTTACTACCATACAATATCATTTTTTTTCTCAAAAGTACAGAGGGAAAGCAACACCAAACGGGTGGGGAACAACGAACTGTTGGATTTGGAATGTGTCTACTATAGACACATCGGTACCAAAATGTTCTTCAATACCTTCCAGTGATAATAGACAGCCATGTACTTGGCTTTATAAAAGACTACATTTGTTATTGTGGAAAGAAAATTCCAACCCATGACCTTTATTTTAAGATAGGCCTGAACAAGTGCTTACTGTTAATAATCGCAAGTTAAAGACCAACTTGGTTAAGAATCAATTTGCTGACAGAATCAACGTGCCTAACCCTAAGTACAAGTGAATCCAGTTAAGTATGTTATATACGCCCTTGATGGACAACCAACCACTCAACCATGTATGAATGGTCCGAATCACACCACTCGGCAGCCTCTATAGTCGTAACATTGGATGAAGAACCCCAGTGGCTGAATATAAAGACAACACGATTTCAATATTTACAAATAAAAGCAGCTGGACCCACTTTTATAAACAAAATTGTATACCAAATGTCACTCTTGATTTTTATCATCCTAACTCAACAGATTTTTAAGAGTTTGAAGTTAGGGGAGGAGTTTGTTGCCTCCCAGGCCAAGCATCACTCGTTGAAGTTGAATGTGTTTTTCATGGCTTTAGGGTAGTCCAAGTGTAGTGCATAGGACAACCCAAACAAGAGACAAA
>NC_045747.1:26944170-26944329 GCF_008692095.1 Etheostoma spectabile | reverse complement strand
GATAGTCAGCAACCCAACAGATACCTGGGCCCAGGCCTCCTTACTGTCAGAATCCTGTATCCAACCAAAACCAAACATTACAACAGGTAAATGTTGATTGGCATTATCAATTGTCATCAAGTCATCTGTCAAGTCATCTGTCAAGTCAACACTTCCCTC
>NC_045747.1:26944037-26944160 GCF_008692095.1 Etheostoma spectabile | reverse complement strand
GGTTTTCACTTCACACCCAGCTAACAGACATTCACTAAAAAACATGAATTTTATCTCTATCCTAATACAAAATGTATTCAGATGTTTATTTTTTATTTATTTATTTATTAATTCAGGACAATG
>NC_045747.1:26943906-26944027 GCF_008692095.1 Etheostoma spectabile | reverse complement strand
ATGAACCTGCACAGCAGTACACGTAAATGTGCCAGATTTTAGCCCAAGGGCTATATTCCATCCGCAGTCCAATAGGCAGGTTGGAGTTACAGTAAAAAAGACATAGGATAGTAGCATTTAG
>NC_045747.1:26943508-26943654 GCF_008692095.1 Etheostoma spectabile | reverse complement strand
AGATTATGCAACATTCAAAAGGTTTGAAAGAGGTGTCACCATTTATGCTTAACAGTGCTGAGAACAGTTCCTGATTGGAGTAGTTATGTGAAGATCTAATCCACAGCAAAAACGTAAGTCTGTAGACTGACCCTTGAATCAATTTG
>NC_045747.1:26943318-26943479 GCF_008692095.1 Etheostoma spectabile | reverse complement strand
CACTTCCTTTCTTGGACTTGAAGATGGTGACAAAGTGTGGTGTGTAGCGGTCAACAGCCCCAAAAAAGTCATTCTCCAGGTTTGTTGTAGCTATTCTGTTGTTCTCAGCAAACACCTACAAGACAAAGAAAAATTGTGAGTAAGTAGACTGGCTTTGGTCA